>NC_040896.2:3918797-3942270 GCF_900634795.4 Betta splendens
GAAGAAGAAAAACTAGAAAAAGTAATTTCTCGAGAAATTACGTGGGAGAGCTGATCTGCTGCCGCAACGATGACAAACGCTGATTAAGCTGCTGACGTCAAAAAGTTGACTACGGCAAAACGATGAAAACGATGAAAACGAGAAAACGTTGACAAAGATTAAAACGATGACAAAAGATGGCGATTAAAAAGATGATGATTAAAAAGATGACCAAGGTCATACTATGACAATATTAAAGAGATGACAATGATTCAAAAGTTGACCAAGGTTAAAAGATGTCAAAGATTAAAAGGTTGACCAATGTGCATTGTTGACAATCATAAATAAGCTGACTATCTTTTTGATTTGAAGAAAGTATTTGTAAATAATTACCTAACTGTGTAATATTTTAATAACTAGTAGAAATTTACCAGTCAGAAACAAAAATCTTGCCATTTAGGTAATAAATTACATTGGTGCTTTTATTTTGAAAGGATTTAGAGGTTGTGTGTGGGCGATTACTAAACTATAAAATAGTCATTAGATAGTCATAATTTATCATTCAATAGCAAAAATAGCCCTATTAAAGCAAAAGATTTAGATTTAGAAACGATGATTCCCATAGACGACCATTATAAAAAAACGACGAAAAACGTTAAATAACGTTAAAAGTTGAGAAACAAAAACAAAAATCTTGCCATTTAGGTAATAAATTACATTGGTGCTTTTATTTTGAAAGGATTTAGAGGTTGTGTGTGGGCGATTACTAAACTATAAAATAGTCATTAGATAGTCATAATTTATCATTCAATAGCAAAAATAGCCCTATTAAAGCAAAAGATTTAGATTTAGCCCTTTCAGAATAAAAGCACCCTAATAAGTTTGAGTGGCTATTTACTGAACTCTAAAGTAGTCCCATTAACGATTGGTAAGTATTCAGAACCACAAATATTTTTAATCAATCTTGCCATTAAAGGTAATAAACTGTAATTGGTGCTTTTAGTTTGAAAGGATTTAGAGGAAATGTGTGGGGGTAATAGCGTAACTGTCAATTAGTCTTTAATTACCCATTCAAAGGCAAAAACAGTGCAGTTAAAGCTAATAATTGGCATTGGTGCTTTTATTTTGAAAGGATGTAGAGGAAGCACGTGTGGGTAATTACTAAACTGTTAATCTATCTTTAAATAGCCATAATTACCCATCTAAAAGTTGAAATATTGCTATTAAAGCTAATTATTTGGCTTGGTGCTTTTATTTTGAAAGGATTTAGAGGAAGTGTGTGCTTAATTACTACACAATCCAATAGTGTAGTTGAGTAATCAGTAATAAGCATGGAACTGCTGTCTACACTGAGCATCAGCAGTTTGACCTGTCAGTGAAATCTGCAGCTGCGCCGTCGCCATGGAGACGAAAGGCGGGAAAATCAGGCTCACTCTGCTCTGTAAAAGCAGAGTTTCACCCTGTATAAACAGGCTTGTTTCAGCTAAACCATGATAGTTATCACAAAAATTATTTCATTTTACGAGTCCCAAGGCTTCAATGAGCAAATGGTGTGAATTTTATATTTGAGGATAAAAGATTGTAGCCACAGTGGCAATTTCAAAATATGTCTCCTCTGTTTTTCTCCCCAGACGTGTGCCAAAAATTATCATTAGAGTCAATGGGAGAATTTCGGGATCTCTCTGCGCTTTGAGGTTGATAGCGACTAAAGTATAGGTCTGAGGGTATATCCAGACACATCATTAGAAAGAAGACAAGTATGACTACGATTTAGTGAAGTAATTATGTTGATAGAGTAAAAATTGTGGCTGTAGTGACGAGTTAGAGACAGAAGTTCTGTCTTAAAAAAACGCACCTTCTCACTGTAGCTGTGACATCACGCACTCTAACTGACCCAATACACACTAATGGAAAAGCTGAAAATTTAACAAAAACCACACGATATTTAAACGCTCACAAGTCGAAAACTATAAAAGATACGAGGACGCTGATTTACACGGAGAACGTTGAAAGATGATAGACGCTTTTGACGTTGAAATGAAGTTTCTACGCCAAAGTATGACGATGATAGACGCTGATGAAAAGAGGGAAGTTGACAGAAAGTTGAACGATGATTCCCATAGACGACCATTATAAAAAAACGACGGAAAACGTTGAATAACGTTAAAAGTTGAAAAGCTGAAAACGTGAAAAGTAATAGCCTGCATCGTCTAACGATGACGCACGTTTAGAACGTTGAACGATGATTTTGCGATGAAGCGTTGAGAAGTAGATAGCGACCGAAAAACGGGGCGAAATAATAAGAATAACTAGAAAAAGTAATTTCTCGAGAAATTACGTGGGAGAGCTGATCTGCTGCCGCAACGATGACAAACGCTGATTAAGCTGCTGACGTCAAAAAAGTTGACTACGTCCAAAAGTTGACTACGGCAAAGCGATGAAAACGAGAAAACGTTGACAAAGAATAAAACGATGATAAAAGATGGCGATTAAAAAGATGACCAATGTCATACTAGGACAAGATTAAAATATGACAATGATTCAAAAGTTGACCAAGGTAAAAAATATATCACAGATTAAAAAGTTGACCAGAGTGCATTGTTGACAATCATAAGTAAGCTGACTAGCTTTTTAATTTGAAGAAAGTATTTGTAAATAATTACCTGTGTAATAGTTTAATAACTAGTAAAAAATTACCAGTCAGAAACAAAAATCTTGCCATTTAAGGTAATAAATTACATTGGTGCTTTTATTTTGAAAGGATTTAGAGGTTGTGTGTGGGCGATTACTAAACTATAAAATAGTCATTAGATAGTCATAATTTATCATTCAATAGCAAGAAAAGCCCTATTAAAGCAAAAGATTTAGATTTAGCCCTTTCAGAATAAAAGCACCCTAATAAGTTTGAGTGGCTATTTACTGAACTCTAAAGTAGTCCCATTAATGATTGGTAAGTATTCAGAACCACAAATTTTTTTAATCAATCTTGCCATTAAAGGTAATAAATTGTAATTGGTGCTTTTATTTTGAAAGGATTTAGAGGAAATGTGTGGGGGTAATAGCGTAACTGTCAATTAGTCTTTAATTACCCATTCAAAGGCAAAAACAGTGCAGTTAAAGCTAATAATTGGCATTGGTGCTTTTATTTTGAAAGGATGTAGAGGAAGCATGTGTGGGTCATTACTAAACTGTTAATCTATATTTAAACAGTCATAATTACCCATCTAAAAGCAGAAATATTGCTATTAAAGCCAATTATTTGGCTTGGTGCTTTTATTTTGAAAGGATTTAGAGGAAGTGTGTGCTTAATTACTACACAATCCAATAGTGTAGTTGAGTAATCAGTAATAAGCATGGAACTGCTGTCTACACTGAGCATCAGCAGTTTGACCTGTCAGTGAAATCTGCAGCTGCGCCGTCGCCATGGAGACGAAAGGCGGGAAAATCAGGCTCACTCTGCTCTGTAAAAGCAGAGTTTCACCCTGTATAAACAGGCTTGTTCCAGCTAAACCATGATAGTTATCACAAAAATTATTTCATTTTACGAGTCCCAAGGCTTCAATGAGCAAATGGTGTGAATTTTATGTTTGAGGATAAAAGCTTGTAGCCACAGTGGCAATTTCAAAATATGTCTCCTCTGTTTTTCTCCCCAGACGTCTGCCGAAAATTATCATTAGTGTCTATGGGAGAATTTCGGGATCTCTCTGCGCTTTGAGGTTGATAGCGACTAAAGTATAGGTCTGAGGGTATTTCCAGACACATCATTAGAAAGAAGACAAGTATGACTACGATTTAGTGAAGTAATTATGTTGATAGAGTAAAAATTGTGGCTGTAGTGACGAGTTAGAGACAGAAGTTCTGTCTTAAAAAGGCGCACCTTCTCACTGTAGCTGTGACATCACGCACTCTAACAGAGCCAATACACACTAATGGAAAAGCTGAAAATTTAACAAAAACCACACGATATTTAAACGCTCACAAGTCGAAAACTATAAAAGATACGAGGACGCTGATTTACACGGAGAACGATGAAAGATGATAGATGATTTTGACGTTGAAATGACGTTTCTACGCCAAAGTATGACGATGATAGACGCTGATGAAAAGAGTGAAGTTGACAGAAAGTTGAACGATGATTCCCATAGACGACCATTATAAAAAAACGACGAAAAACGTTGAATAACGTTAAAAGTTTAAAAGCTGAAAACGTGAAAAGTAATAGCCTGCATCGTCTAACGATGACGCACGTTTAGAACGTTGAACGATGATTCTACGATGAAGCGTTGAGAAGTAGATAGCGACCGAAAAACGGGGCGAAATAATAAGAATAATAATAATAACTAGAAAAAGTAATTTCTCGAGAAATTACGTGGGAGAGCTGATCTGCTGCCGCAACGATGACAAACGCTGATTAAGCTGCTGACGTCAAAAAGTTGACTACGGCAAAACGATGAAAACGATGAAAACGAGAAAACGTTGACAAAGATTAAAACGATGACAAAAGATGGCGATTAAAAAGATGATGATTAAAAAGATGACCAAGGTCATACTATGACAATATTAAAGAGATGACAATGATTCAAAAGTTGACCAAGGTTAAAAGATGTCAAAGATTAAAAGGTTGACCAATGTGCATTGTTGACAATCATAAATAAGCTGACTATCTTTTTGATTTGAAGAAAGTATTTGTAAATAATTACCTAACTGTGTAATATTTTAATAACTAGTAGAAATTTACCAGTCAGAAACAAAAATCTTGCCATTTAAGGTAATAAATTACATTGGTGCTTTTATTTTGAAAGGATTTAGAGGTTGTGTGTGGGCGATTACTAAACTATAAAATAGTCATTAGATAGTCATAATTTATCATTCAATAGCAAGAATAGCCCTATTAAAGCAAAAGATTTAGATTTAGCCCTTTCAGAATAAAAGCACCCTAATAAGTTTGAGTGGCTATTTACTGAACTCTAAAGTAGTCCCATTAACGATTGGTAAGTATTCAGAACCACAAATTTTTTTAATTATTCTTGCCATTAAAGGTAATAAATTGTAATTGGTGCTTTTATTTTGAAAGGATTTAGAGGAAATGTGTGGGGGTAATAGCGTAACTGTCAATTAGTCTTTAATTACCCATTCAAAGGCAAAAACAGTGCAGTTAAAGCTAATAATTGGCATTGGTGCTTTTATTTTGAAAGGATGTAGAGGAAGCACGTGTGGGTAATTACTAAACTGTTAATCTATCTTTAAATAGCCATAATTACCCATCTAAAAGTTGAAATATTGCTATTAAAGCTAATTATTTGGCTTGGTGCTTTTATTTTGAAAGGATTTATAGGAAGTGTGTGCTTAATTACTACACAATCCAATAGTGTAGTTGAGTAATCAGTAATAAGCATGGAACTGCTGTCTACACTGAGCATCAGCAGTTTGACCTGTCAGTGAAATCTGCAGCTGCGCCGTTGCCATGGAGACGAAAGGCGGGAAAATCAGGCTCACTCTGCTCTGTAAAAGCAGAGTTTCACCCTGTATAAACAGGCTTGTTCCAGCTAAACCATGATAGTTATCACAAAAATTATTTCATTTTACGAGTCCCAAGGCTTCAATTAGCAAATGGTGTGAATTTTATGTTTGAGGATAAAAGCTTGTAGCCACAGTGGCAATTTCAAAATATGTCTCCTCTGTTTTTCTCCCCAGACGTCTGCCGAAAATTATCATTAGTGTCTATGGGAGAATTTCGGGAACTCTCTGCGCTTTGAGGTTGATAGCGACTAAAGTATAGGTCTGAGGGTATTTCCAGACACATCATTAGAAAGAAGACAAGTATGACTACGATTTAGTGAAGTAATTATGTTGATAGAGTAAAAATTGTGGCTGTAGTGACGAGTTAGAGACAGAAGTTCTGTCTTAAAAAGGCGCACCTTCTCACTGTAGCTGTGACATCACGCACTCTAACTCACCCAATACACACTAATGGAAAAGCTGAAAATTTAACAAAAACCACACCATATTTAAACGCTCACAAGTCAAAAACTATAAAAGATACGAGGACGCTGATTTACACGGAGAACGCTGAAAGATGATAGACGCTTTTGACGTTAAAATGACGTTTCTACGCCAAAGTATGACGATGATAGACGCTGATGAAAAGAGGCAAGTTGACAAAAAGTTGAACGATGATTTCCATAGACGACCATTATAAAAAAACGACGGAAAATGATGAATAACGTTAAAAGCTGAAAAGCTGAAAACGTGAAAAGTAATAGCCTGCATCGTCTAACGATGACGCACGTTTAGAACGTTGAACGATGATTCTGCGATGAAGCGTTGAGAAGTAGATAGCGACCGAAAAACGGGGCGAAATAATAAGAATAATAATAATAATAATAATAAAGAGCGAAGATCTCAATAGTGTGAGAGCTGTTCAGCTCTCCCACTAATAATAAAGAGCGAAGATCTCAATAGTATGAGAGCTGTTCAGCTCTCCCACTAACTAGAAAAAGTAATTTCTCGAGAAATTACGTGGGAGAGCTGATCTGCTGCCGCAACGATGACAAACGCTGATTAAGCTGCTGACGTCAAAAAGTTAACTGCGTCCAAAAGTTGACTACGGCAAAAAGATGAAAACGATGAAAACGATGAAAACGAGAAAACGTTGACAAAGAATAAAACGATGACAAAAGATGGAGATTTAAAAAATTCCTAATTTGACCAAGCTGAAAAGATGTCAAAGATTAAAAAGTTGACCAAGTTGCATTGGTGACAATTATAAATAAGCTGACTAGATTTTTGATTTGAAGAAAGTATTTGTAAATAATTACCTAACTATGTAATAGTTAAATAACTATTAAAAATTTACCAGTCAGAAACAAAAATCTTGCCATTTAGGGTAATAAATTACATTGGTGCTTTTATTTTGAAAGGATTTAGAGGTTGTGTGTGGGCAAATACTAAACTATAAAATAGTCATTAGATACTCATAATTTATCATTCAATAGCAAGAATAGCCCTATTAAAGCAAAAGATTTAGATTTAGCACTTTCAGAATAAAAGCACCCTAATAAGTTTGAGTGGCTATTTACTGAACTCTAAAGTAGTCCCATTAACGATTGGTAAGTATTCAGAACCACAATTTTTTTAATCAATCTTGCCATTAAAGGTAATAAATTGTAATTGGTGCTTTTATTTTGAAAGGATTTAGAGGAAATGTGTGGGGGTAATAGCGTAACTGTCAATTAGTCTTTAATTACCCATTCAAAGGCAAAAACAGTGCAGTTAAAGCTAATAATTGGCATTGGTGCTTTTATTTTGAAAGGATGTAGAGGAAGCACGTGTGGGTAATTACTAAACTGTTAATCTATCTTTAAATAGCCATAATTACCCATCTAAAAGTTGAAATATTGCTATTAAAGCTAATTATTTGGCTTGGTGCTTTTATTTTGAAAGGATTTAGAGGAAGTGTGTGCTTAATTACTACACAATCCAATAGTGTAGTTGAGTAATCAGTAATAAGCATGGAACTGCTGTCTACACTGAGCATCAGCAGTTTGACCTGTCAGTGAAATCTGCAGCTGCGCCGTCGCCATGGAGACAAAAGGCGGGAAAATCAGGCTCACTCTGCTCTGTAAAAGCAGAGTTTCACCCTGTATAAACAGGCTCGTTCCAGCTAAACCATGATAGTTATCACAAAAATTATTTCATTTTACGAGTCCCAAGGCTTCAATGAGCAAATGGTGTGAATTTTATGTTTAAGGACAAAAGCTTGTAGCCACAGTGGCAATTTCAAAATATGTCTGCTCTGTTTTTCTCCTCAGACGTCTGCCAAAAATTATCATTAGAGTCAATGGGAGAATTTCAGGATCTCTCTGCACTTTGAGGTCGATAGCGACTAAAGTATAGGTCTGAGGGTATATCCAGACACATCATTAGAAAGAAGACAAGTATGACTACGATTTAGTGAAGGAATTACGTTGATAGAGTAAAAATTGTGGCTGTAGTGACGAGTTAGAGACAGAAGTTCTGTCTTAAAAAAGCGCACCTTCTCACTGTAGCTGTGACATCGCGCACTCTAACAGACCCAATACACACTAATGGAAAAGCTGAAAATTTAACAAAAACCACACGATATTTAAACGCTCACAAGTCGAAAACTATAAAAGATACGAGGACGATGATTTACACGGAGAACGTTGAAAGATGATAGACGCTTTTGACGTTGAAATGACGTTTCTACACCAAAGTATGACGATGATAGACGCTGATGAAAAGAGGGAAGTTGACAGAAAGTTGAACGATGATTCCCATAGACGACCATTATAAAAAAACGACGGAAAACGTTGAATAATGTTAAAAGTTGAAAAGCTGAAAACGTGAAAAGTAATAGCCTGCATCGTCTAACGATGACGCACGTTTAGAACGTTGAACGATGATTCTACGATGAAGCGTTGAGAAGTAGATAGCGACCGAAAAACAGGGCGAAATAATAAGAATAACTAGAAAAAGTAATTTCTCGAGAAATTACGTGGGAGAGCTGATCTGCTGCCGCAACGATGACAAACGCTGATTAAGCTGCTGACGTCAAAAAGTTGAGTACGTCCAAAAGTTGACTACGGCAAAGTGATGAAAACGAGAAAACGTTGACAAAGAATAAAACGATGACAAAAGATGGCGATTAAAAAGATGATTAAAAAGATGACCAATGTCATACTAAGACAAGATTAAAATATGACAATGATTCAAAAGTTGACCAAGGTAAAAAATATATCAAAGATTAAAAAGTTGACCAGAGTGCATTGTTGACAATCATAAATAAGCTGACTAGCTTTTTAATTTGAAGAAAGTATTTGTAAATAATTACCTGTGTAATAGTTTAATAACTAGTAAAAATTTACCAGTCAGAAACAAAAATCTTGCCATTTAAGGTAATAAATTACATTGGTGCTTTTATTTTGAAAGGATTTAGAGGTTGTGTGTGGGCGATTACTAAACTATAAAATAGTATTAGATAGTCATAATTTATCATTCAATAGCAAGAATAGCCCTATTAAAGCAAAAGATTTAGATTTGGCCCTTTCAGAATAAAAGCACCCTAATAAGTTTGAGTGGCTATTTACTGAACTCTAAAGTAGTCTCTATAACGTTTGGCAAGTATTCAGAACCACAAATTTTCTAATCAATCTTGCCATTAAAGGTAATAAATTGTAATTGGTGCTTTTATTTTGAAAGGATTTAGAGGAAATGTGTGGGGGTAATAGCGTAACTGTCAATTAGTCTTTAAATAATCATAATTACCCATTCAAAGGCAAAAACAGTGCAGTTAAAGCTAATAATTGGCATTGGTGCTTTTATTTTGAAAGGATGTAGAGGAAGCACGTGTGGGTAATTACTAAACTGTTAATCTATCTTTAAATAGTCATAATTACCCATCTAAAAGTTGAAATATTGCTATTAAAGCTAATTATTTGGCTTGGTGCTTTTATTTTGAAAGGATTTAGAGGAAGTGTGTGCTTAATTACTACACAATCCAATAGTGTAGTTGAGTAATCAGTAATAAGCATGGAACTGCTGTCTACACTGAGCATCAGCAGTTTGACCTGTCAGTGACATCTGCAGCTGCGCCGTCGCCATGGAGACGAAAGGCGGGAAAATCAGGCTCACTCTGCTCTGTAAAAGCAGAGTTTCACCCTGTATAAACAGGCTTGTTCCAGCTAAACCATGATAGTTATCACAAAGATTATTTCATTTTACGAGTCCCAAGGCTTCAATGAGCAAATGGTGTGAATTTTATGTTTGAGGATAAAAGCTTGTAGCCACAGTGGCAATTTCAAAATATGTCTCCTGTGTTTTTCTCCCCAGACGTCTGCCAAAAATTATCATTAGAGTCTATGGGAGAATTTCGGGATCTCTCTGCGCTTTGAGGTTGATAGCGACTAAAGTATAGGTCTGAGGGTATATCCAGACACATCATTAGAAAGAAGACAAGTATGACTACGATTTAGTGAAGTAATTATGTTGATAGAGTAAAAATTGTGGCTGTAGTGACGAGTTAGAGACAGAAGTTCTGTCTTAAAAAAGCGCACCTTCTCACTGTAGCTGTGACATCACGCACTCTAACTGACCCAACACACACTAATGGAAAAGCTGAAAATTTAACAAAAACCACACGATATTTAAACGCTCACAAGTCGAAAACTATAAAAGATACGAGGACGCTGATTTACACGGAGAACGTTGAAAGATGATAGACGCTTTTGACGTTGAAATGACGTTTCTACGCCAAAGTATGACGATGATAGACGCTGATGAAAAGAGGGAAGTTGACAGAAAGTTGAACGATGATTCCCATAGACGACCATTATAAAAAAACGACGGAAAACGTTGAATAACGTTAAAAGTTGAAAAGCTGAAAACGTGAAAAGTAATAGCCTGCATCGTCTAACGATTACGCACGTTTAGAACGTTGAACGATGATTCTGCGATGAAGCGTTGAGAAGTAGATAGCGACCGAAAAACGGGGCGAAATAATAAGAATAATAATAATAAAGAGCGAAGATCTCAATAGTGTGAGAGCTGTTCAGCTCTCCCACTAATAACTAGAAAAAGTAATTTCTCGAGAAATTACGTGTGAGAGCTGATCTGCTGCGGCAACGATGACAAACGCTGATTAAGCTGCTGACGTCAAAAAGTTGACTACGGCAAAACGATGAAAACGATGAAAACGAGAAAACGTTGACAAAGATTAAAACGATGACAAAAGATGGCGATTAAAAAGATGATGATTAAAAAGATGACCAAGGTCATACTATGACAATATTAAAGAGATGACAATGATTCAAAAGTTGACCAAGGTTAAAAGATGTCAAAGATTAAAAGGTTGACCAATGTGCATTGTTGACAATCATAAATAAGCTGACTATCTTTTTGATTTGAAGAAAGTTTTAATTACCTAACTGTGTAATAGTTTAATAACTAGTAGAAATTTACCAGTCAGAAACAAAAATCTTGCCATTTAGGTAATAAATTACATTGGTGCTTTTATTTTGAAAGGATTTAGAGGTTGTGTGTGGGCGATTACTAAACTATAAAATAGTCATTAGATAGTCATAATTTATCATTCAATAGCAAGAATAGCCCTATTAAAGCAAAAGATTTAGATTTAGCCCTTTCAGAATAAAAGCACCCTAATAAGTTTGAGTGGCTATTTACTGAACTCTAAAGTAGTCCCATTAACGATTGGTAAGCATTCAGAACCACAATTTTTTTAATCAATCTTGCCATTAAAGGTAATAAATTGTAATTGATGCTTTTATTTTGAAAGGATTTAGAGGAAATGTGTGGGGGTAATAGCGTAACTGTCAATTAGTCTTTAATTACCCATTAATAATCATAATTACCCATTCAAAGGCAAAAACAGTGCAGTTAAAGCTAATAATTGGCATTGGTGCTTTTATTTTGAAAGGATGTAGAGGAAGCACGTGTGGGTAATTACTAAACTGTTATTCTATCTTTAAATAGTCATAATTACCCATCTAAAAGTTGAAATATTGCTATTAAAGCTAATTATTTGGCTTGGTGCTTTTATTTTGAAAGGATTAAGAGGAAGTGTGTGCTTAATTACTACACAATCCAATAGTGTAGTTGAGTAATCAGTAATAAGCATGGAACTGCTGTCTACACTGAGCATCAGCAGTTTGACCTGTCAGTCAAATCTGCAGCTGCGCCGTCGCCATGGAGACAAAAGGCGGGAAAATCAGGCTCACTCTGCTCTGTAAAAAGCAGAGTTTCACCCTGTATAAACAGGCTTGTTCCAGTTAAACCATGATAGTTATCACAAAAATTATTTCATTTTACGAGTCCCAAGGCTTCAATGAGCAAATGGTGTGAATTTTATGTTTGAGGACAAAAGCTTGTAGCCACAGTGGCAATTTCAAAATACGTCTCCTCTGTTTTTCTCCCCAGACGTCTCCAAAAAATTATCATTAGAGTCAATGGGAGAATTTCAGGATCTCTCTGCACTTTGAGGTTGATAGCGACTAAAGTATAGGTCTGAGGGTATAGCCAGACACATCATTAGAAAGAAGACAAATATGACTACGATTTAGTGAAGTAATTATGTTGATAGAGTAAAAATTGTGGCTGTAGTGACGAGTTAGAGACAGAAGTTCTGTCTTAAAAAAGCGCACCTTCTCACTGTAGCTGTGACATCACGCACTCTAACTGACCCAATACACACTAATGGAAAAGCTGAAAATTTAACAAAAACCACACGATATTTAAACGCTCACAAGTCGAAAACTATAAAAGATACGAGGACGCTGATTTACACGGAGAACGTTGAAAGATGATAGACGCTTTTGACGTTGAAATGACGTTTCTACGCCAAAGTATGACGATGATAGACGCTGATGAAAAGAGGGAAGTTGACAGAAAGTTGAACGATGATTCCCATAGACGACCATTATAAAAAAACGACGGAAAACGTTGAATAACGTTAAAAGTTGAAAAGCTGAAAACGTGAAAAGTAATAGCCTGCATCGTCTAACGATGACGCACGTTTAGAACGTTGAACAATGATTCTGCGATGAAGCGTTGAGAAGTAGATAGCGACCGAAAAACGGGGCGAAATAATAAGAATAATAATAATAACTAGAAAAAGTAATTTCTCGAGAAATTACGTGGGAGAGCTGATCTGCTGCCGCAACGATGACAAACGCTGATTAAGCTGCTGACGTCAAAAAGTTGACTACGTTCAAAAGTTGACTACGGCAAAACGATGAAAACGATGAAAACAAGAAAACGTTGACAAAGATTAAAACGATGACAAAAGATGGCGATTAAAAAGATGATGATTAAAAAGATAACCATGGTCATACTATGACAATATTAAAGAGATGACAATGATTCAACAGTTGACCAATGTTAAAAGATGTCAAAGATTAAAAAGTAGACCAAGGTGCATTGTTGACAATTATAAATAAGCTGACTATCTTTTTGATTTGAAGAAAGTATTTGTAAATAATTACCTAACTGTGTAATAGTTTAATAACTAGTAGAAATTTACCAGTCAGAAACAAAAATCTTGCCATTTAAGGTAATAAATTACATTGGTGCTTTTATTTTGAAAGGATTTAGAGGTTGTGTGTGGGCGATTACTAAACTATAAAATAGTCATTAGATAGTCATAATTTATCATTCAATAGCAAGAATAGCCCTATTAAAGCAAAAGATTTAGATTTAGCCCTTTCAGAATAAAAGCACCCTAATAAGTTTGAGTGGCTATTTACTGAACTCTAAAGTAGTCCCATTAACGATTGGTAAGTATTCAGAACCACAAATTTTTTAATCAATCTTGCCATTAAAGGTAATAAATTGTAATTGGTGCTTTTATTTTGAAAGGATTTAGAGGAAATGTGTGGGGGTAATAGCGTAACTGTCAATTAGTCTTTAATTACCCATTCAAAGGCAAAAACAGTGCAGTTAAAGCTAATAATTGGCATTGGTGCTTTTATTTTGAAAGGATGTAGAGGAAGCACGTGTGGGTAATTACTAAACTGTTAATCTATCTTTAAATAGTCATAATTACCCATCTAAAAGTTGAAATATTGCTATTAAAGCTAATTATTTGGCTTGGTGCTTTTATTTTGAAAGGATTTAGAGGAAGTGTGTGCTTAATTACTACACAATCCAATAGTGTAGTTGAGTAATCAGTAATAAGCATGGAACTGCTGTCTACACTGAGCATCAGCAGTTTGACCTGTCAGTGAAATCTGCAGCTGCGCCGTCGCCATGGAGACGAAAGGCGGGAAAATCAGGCTCACTCTGCTCTGTAAAAGCAGAGTTTCACCCTGTATAAACAGGCTTGTTTCAGCTAAACCATGATAGTTATCACAAAAATTATTTCATTTTACGAGTCCCAAGGCTTCAATGAGCAAATGGTGTGAATTTTATATTTGAGGATAAAAGATTGTAGCCACAGTGGCAATTTCAAAATATGTCTCCTCTGTTTTTCTCCCCAGACGTCTGCCAAAAATTATCATTAGAGTCAATGGGAGAATTTCGGGATCTCTCTGCGCTTTGAGGTTGATAGCGACTAAAGTATAAGGTCTGAGGGTATATCCAGACACATCATTAGAAAGAAGACAAGTATGACTACGATTTAGTGAAGTAATTATGTTGATAGAGTAAAAATTGTGGCTGTAGTGACGAGTTAGAGACAGAAGTTCTGTCTTAAAAAAACGCACCTTCTCACTGTAGCTGTGACATCACGCACTCTAACTGACCCAATACACACTAATGGAAAAGCTGAAAATTTAACAAAAACCACACGATATTTAAACGCTCACAAGTCGAAAACTATAAAAGATACGAGGACGCTGATTTACACGGAGAACGTTGAAAGATGATAGACGCTTTTGACGTTGAAATGACGTTTCTACGCCAAAGTATGACGATGATAGACGCTGATGAAAAGAGGGAAGTTGACAGAAAGTTGAACGATGATTCCCATAGACGACCATTATAAAAAAACGACGGAAAACGTTGAATAACGTTAAAAGTTGAAAAGCTGAAAACGTGAAAAGTAATAGCCTGCATCGTCTAACGATGACGCACGTTTAGAACGTTGAACAATGATTTTGCGATGAAGCGTTGAGAAGTAGATAGCGACCGAAAAACTGGGCGAAATAATAAGAATAACTAGAAAAAGTAATTTCTCGAGAAATTACGTGGGAGAGCTGATCTGCTGCCGCAACGATGACAAACGCTGATTAAGCTGCTGACGTCAAAAAGTTGACTACGGCAAAACGATGAAAACGATGAAAACGAGAAAACGTTGACAAAGATTAAAACGATGACAAAAGATGGCGATTAAAAAGATGATGATTAAAAAGATGACCAAGGTCATACTATGACAATATTAAAGAGATGACAATGATTCAAAAGTTGACCACGGTTAAAAGATGTCAAAGATTAAAAGGTTGACCAATGTGCATTGTTGACAATCATAAATAAGCTGACTATCTTTTTGATTTGAAGAAAGTATTTGTAAATAATTACCTAACTGTGTAATATTTTAATAACTAGTAGAAATTTACCAGTCAGAAACAAAAATCTTGCCATTTAAGGTAATAAATTACATTGGTGCTTTTATTTTGAAAGGATTTAGAGGTTGTGTGTGGGCGATTACTAAACTATAAAATAGTCATTAGATAGTCATAATTTATCATTCAATAGCAAGAATAGCCCTATTAAAGCAAAGATTTAGATTTAGCCCTTTCAGAATAAAAGCACCCTAATAAGTTTGAGTGGCTTTTTACTGAACTCTAAAGTAGTCCCATTAACGATTGGTAAGTATTCAGAACCACAATTTTTTTTAATCAATCTTGCCATTAAAGGTAATAAATTGTAATTGGTGCTTTTATTTTGAAAGGATTTAGAGGAAATGTGTGGGGGTAATAGCGTAACTGTCAATTAGTCTTTAATTACCCATTCAAAGGCAAAAACAGTGCAGTTAAAGCTAATAATTGGCATTGGTGCTTTTATTTTGAAAGGATGTAGAGGAAGCACGTGTGGGTAATTACTAAACTGTTAATCTATCTTTAAAAAAGTCATAATTACCCATCTAAAAGTTGAAATAATGCTATTAAAGCTAATTATTTGGCTTGGTGCTTTTATTTTGAAAGGATTTAGAGGAAGCGTGTGCTTAATTACTACACAATCCAATAGTGTAGTTGAGTAATCAGTAATAAGCATGGAACTGCTGTCTACACTGAGCATCAGCAGTTTGACCTGTCAGTGAAATCTGCAGCTGCGCCGTCGCCATGGAGACGAAAGGCGGGAAAATCAGGCTCACTCTGCTCTGTAAAAAGCAGAGTTTCACCCTGTATAAACAGGCTTGTTCCAGCTAAACCATGATAGTTATCACAAAAAATATTTCATTTTACGAGTCCCAAGGCTTCAATGAGCAAATGGTGTGAATTTTATGTTTGAGGATAAAAGCTTGTAGCCACAGTGGCAATTTCAAAATATGTCTCCTCTGTTTTTCTCTTCAGACGTCTGCCAAAAATTATCATTAGAGTCTATGGGAGAATTTCGGGATCTCTCTGCGCTTTGAGGTTGATAGCGACTAAAGTATAGGTCTGAGGGTATATCCAGACACATCATTAGAAAGAAGACAAGTATGACTACGATTTAGTGAAGTACTTATGTTGATAGAGTAAAATTGTGGCTGTAGTGACGAGTTAGAGACAGAAGTTCTGTCTTAAAAAAGCGCACCTTCTCACTGTAGCTGTGACATCACGCACTCTAACAGACCCAATACACACTAATGGAAAAGCTGAAAATTTAACAAAAACCACACGATATTTAAACGCTCACAAGTCGAAAACTATAAAAGATACGAGGACGCTGATTTACACGGAGAACGTTGAAAGATGATAGACGCTTTTGACGTTAAAATGACGTTTCTACGCCAAAGTATGACGATGATAGACGCTGATGAAAAGAGGGAAGTTGACAGAAAGTTGAACGATGATTCCCATAGACGACCATTATAAAAAAACGACGGAAAACGTTGAATAATGTTAAAAGTTGAAAAGCTGAAAACGTGAAAAGTAATAGCCTGCATCGTCTAACGATGACGCACGTTTAGAACGTTGAACGATGATTCTGCGATGAAGCGTTGAGAAGTAGATAGCGACCGAAAAACGGGGCGAAATAATAAGAATAATAACTAGAAAAAGTAATTTCTCGAGAAATTACGTGGGAGAGCTGATCTGCTGCCGCAACGATGACAAACGCTGATTAAGCTGCTGACGTCAAAAAGTTGACTACGTCCAAAAGTTGACTACGGCAAAACGATGAAAACGAGAAAACGATGACAAAGATTAAAACGATGAGAAAAGATGGCGATTAAAAAGATGATGATTAAAAAGATGACCAAGGTCATACTAAGACAAGATTAAAATATGACAATTACTCAAAAGTTGACCAAGGTAAAAAGATGTTAAAGATTAAAAAGTTGACCAAGTTGCATTGTTGACAATCATAAATAAGCTGACTATCTTTATGATTTGAAGAAAGTATTTGTAAATAATTACCTAACTGTGTAATAGTTTAATAACTAGTAGAAATTTACCAGTCAGAAACAAAAATCTTGCCATTTAAGATAATAAATTACATTGGTGCTTTTATTTTGAAAGGATTTAGAGGTTGTGTGTGAGTGATTACTAAACTTATAAAATAGTCATTAGATAGTCATAATTTATCATTCAATAGCAAGCAATAGCCCTATTAAAGCAAAAGATTTAGATTAAGCCCTTTCAGAATAAAAGCACCCTAATAAGTTTGAGTGGCTATTTACTGAACTCTAAAGTAGTCTCATTAACGATTGGTAGTATTCAGAACCACAAACTTTCTAATCAATCTTGCCATTAAAGGTAATAAAATTGTAATTGGTGCTTTTATTTTGAAAGGATTTAGAGGAAATGTGTGGGGGTAATAGCGTAACTGTCAATTAGTCTTTAAATGATCATAATTACCCATTCAAAGGCAAAAACTAGTGCAGTAAAGCTAATAATTGGCATTGGTGCTTTTATTTTGAAAGGATGTAGAGGAAGCATGTGTGGGTCATTACTAAACTGTTAATCTATCTTTAAACTAGTCATAATTACCCATCTAAAAGCAGAAATATTGCTATTAAAGCTAATTATTTGGCTTGGTGCTTTTATTTTGAAAGGATTTAGAGGAAGTGTGTGCTTAATTACTACACAATCCAATAGTGTAGTTGAGTAATCAGTAATAAGCATGGAACTGCTGTCTACACTGAGCATCAGGAGTTTGAGCTGTCAGTGAAATCTGCAGCTGCGCCGTCGCCATGGAGACGAAAGGCAAGAAAATCAGGCTCACTCTGCTCTGTAAAAGCAGAGTTTCACCCTGTATAAACAGGCTTGTTCCAGCTAAACCATGATAGTTATCACAACAATTATTTCATTTTACGAGTCCCAAGGCTTCAATGAGCAAATGGTGTGAATTTTATGTTTGAGGATAAAAGCTTGTAGCCACAGTGGCAATTTCAAAATATGTCTCCTCTGTTTTTCTCCCCAGACGTCTGCCGAAAATTATCATTAGAGTCTAAGGGAGAATTTCGGGATCTCTCTGCGCTTTGAGGTTGATAGCGACTAAAGTATAGGTCTGAGGGTATATCCAGACACATCATTAGAAAGAAGACAAGTATGACTACGATTTAGTGAAGTAATTATGTTGATAGAGTAAAAATTGTGGCTGTAGTGACGAGTTAGAGACAGAAGTTCTGTCTTAAAAAAGCGCACCTTCTCACTGTAGCTGTGACATCACGCACTCTAACTGACCCAATACACACTAATGGAAAAGCTGAAAATTTAACAAAAACCACACCATATTTAAACGCTCACAAGTCGAAAACTATAAAAGATACGAGGACGCTGATTTACACGGAGAACGTTGAAAGATGATAGACGCTTTTGACGTTGAAATGACGTTTCTACGCCAAAGTATGACGATGATAGACGCTAATGAAAAGAGGGAAGTTGACAGAAAGTTGAACGATGATTCCCATAGACGACCATTATAAAAAAACGACGGAAAACGTTGAATAACGTTAAAAGTTGAAAAGCTGAAAACGTGAAAAGTAATAGCCTGCATCGTCTAACGATGAAGCACGTTTAGAACGTTGAACGATGATTCTGCGATGAAGCGTTGAGAAGTAGATAGCGACCGAAAAACGGGGCGAAATAATAAGAATAATAATAATAAAGAGCGAAGATCTCAATAGTGTGAGAGCTGTTCAGCTCTCCCACTAATAAAGAGCGAAGATATCAATAGTGTGAGAGCTGTTCAGCTCTCACACTAATAAAGAGCGAAGATCTCAATAGTGTGAGAGCTGTTCAGCTCTCCCACTAATAAAGAGCGAAGATATCAATAGTGTGAGAGCTGTTCAGCTCTCCCACTAACTAGAAAAAGTAATTTCTCGAGAATTTACGTGGGAGAGCTGATCTGCTGCCGCAACGATGACAAACGCTGATTAAGCCGCTGACGTCAAAAAGTTGACTACGGCAAAACGATGAAAACGATGAAAACGAGAAAACGTTGACAAAGATTAAAACGATGACAAAAGATGGCGATTAAAAAGATGATGATTAAAAAGATGACCAAGGTCATACTATGACAATATTAAAGAGATGACAATGATTCAAAAGTTGACCAAGGTTAAAAGATGTCAAAGATTAAAAGGTTGACCAATGTGCATTGTTGACAATCATAAATAAGCTGACTATCTTTTTGATTTGAAGAAAGTATTTGTAAATAATTACCTAACTGTGTAATATTTTAATAACTAGTAGAAATTTACCAGTCAGAAACAAAAATCTTGCCATTTAGGTAATAAATTACATTGGTGCTTTTATTTTGAAAGGATTTAGAGGTTGTGTGTGGGCGATTACTAAACTATAAAATAGTCATTAGATAGTCATAATTTATCATTCAATAGCAAGAATAGCCCTATTAAAGCAAAAGATTTAGATTAAGCCCTTTCAGAATAAAAGCACCCTAATAACTTTGAGTGGCTATTTACTGAACTCTAAAGTAGTCCCATTAACGATTGGTAAGTATTCAGAACCACAATTTTTTTTAATCAATCTTGCCATTAAAGGTAATAAATTGTAATTGGTGCTTTTATTTTGAAAGGATTTAGAGGAAATGTGTGGGGGTAATAGCGTAACTGTCAATTAGTCTTTAATTAGTTTGAGCTGTCAGTGAAATCTGCAGCTGCGCCGTCGCCATGGAGACGAAAGGCGGGAAAATCAGGCTCACTCTGCTCTGTAAAAGCAGTTTCACCCTGTATAAACGGGCTTGTTCCAGCTAAACCATGATAGTTATCACAAAAATTATTTCATTTTACGAGTCCCAAGGCTTCAATGAGCAAATGGTGTGAATTTTATGTTTAAGGACAAAAGCTTGTAGCCATGGTCGCAATTTCAAAATATGTCTCCTCTGTTTTTCTCCCCAGGCGTCTGCCGAAAATTATCATTTGAGTCTATGGGAGAATTTCAGGATGTCTCTGCGCTTTGAGGTTGATAGCGACTAAAGTATGGGTCTGAGGGTATAGCCAGACACATCATTAGAAAGAAGACAAATATGACTACGATTTAGTGAAGTAATTAAGTTGATAGAGTAAAAATTGTGGCTGTAGTGACAAGTTAGAGACAGAAGTTCTGTCCTACAAAAGCGCACCTTCTCACTGTAGCTTGTGACATCATGCACTCTAGCAGACGCAATACACACTAATGGAAAAGCTGAAAATTTAACAAAAACCACACGATATTTAAACGCTCACAAGTCGAAAAGTATAGAAGATACGAAGACGCTGATTTACACTGATAAAGTTGAAAGATGATAGACGCTTTTGAAGTTGAAATGACGTTTCTACACCAAAGTATGACGATGATAGATGCTGATGAAAAGAGGAAAGTTGACAAAAAGTTGAACGATGATTCCCATAGACGACCATTATAAAAAAAACGACGGAAAAAGTTGAATAACGTTAAAAGTTGAAAAGCTGAAAACGTGAAAAGTAATAGTCCCCATCACCTAAAGACGACACACGTTTAGAAAGTTGAACGGCGATTCTACGACGAAGCGTTGAGACGATGAAAGCGACCGAAAAACGGGGCGAAATAATAATAAGAAGAAGAAAAATAAAGAGCGAAGATATCAATAGTGTGAGAGCTGTTCAGCTCTCCCACTAATAAAGAGCGAAGATCTCAATAGTGTGAGAGCTGTTCAGCTCTCCCACTAAAAATAAAGAGCGAAGATATCAATAGTGTGAGAGCTGTTCAGCTCTCCCACTAATAAAGAGCGAAGATATCAATAGTGTGAGAGCTGTTCAGCTCTCCCACTAATAAAGAGCGAAGATCTCAATAGTGTGAGAGCTGTTCAGCTCTCCCACTAATAAGAAGAAAAATAAAGAGCGAAGATATCAATAGTGTGAGAGCTGTTCAGCTCTCCCACTAATAAAGAGCGAAGATATCAATAGTGTGAGAGCTGTTCAGCTCTCCCACTAATAATAATAAAGCTGAGAAAAACATTACAGTGAATGCTTTGCAGCATTCACTGTGACTAGATGAAGCATTTCCATAAGAAAATGCACAGTGAATGCTTCCTAGCTGAATGTATTCTTGAAGAATTGCTGAAAGTAGCTTAAGCACTTGAAACAGCTGGAAGTGAGGAATTGAATGCATAGCTGTATATGTGTAAATCTCTGTTTTGCATATATTGTGAATAATTGCATACAATACATACGAATTTACTGCTGCCTTAGTCTGGGCTTGAACCAGCGTCTAAAACATCAGAGTCAAACACTTAACCACAGTAACTGCTGAGAATGCAAGACTAAGCAGCAGTATACGTACTATTTGAAAAACTACTAAACTAAATGTTTTGCTAAAGGATTGCTAAAAGTATCTGAAACATTGAAAACATAGTTTGAAACAACTGAAAATGTGAATTCATAGATAACTATATAACGATTAGTTTTTCAAGAAGAGCTGTATGTGCACAAAGGAAACAAAAAAGGGTAGAATTTAAGGCAAAGAAGTACTATTTATTGCTTCACAACCATTTCATTTGAGGTTTATGACACTGTGAAGAACTTCCTAAATCCTTGCAGTTGCCTCAATTGGGAATTGAACCTGCAACTGCAGGCGTCAGAGTCAAGCACCTTACCAGCCAAAGGAGCTACTGTCATTACTTTACATGGCTGCATTATACATCCTTGTATCAATGGTAAAGCTACTGTTTATTTCAATAGTGAAAAGAAAAAAGTTCAAATTTCCAAAAGTATACAAGATATGACTAAGAAAACTAATAGCACACTTCTCCTCAAAAAGCTGAACATTTTGATATTTGAACGGTTTCTGTAGCTCAAAGCGTGTAGGAGGAGTTAGGTGCCGACGATTGTAGAAAGGACATAAAAAGGAAATATTAATGCTAACACTAGATAAAGCATTTCCATAAGAAAATGCACAGTGAATGCTTCCATGCTGAATGTTTTGTTAAAGAATTGCTGGAAATAGCTAAAAACTTTAAACATATGAAAGTAGCTTAAACACAATGTATAGACAAATGCGTCTGAACAAAACTGGGTGTTGTTTAAACAGAGCTGAATATTTTCAGAAGAAGCTGAAGCAGTTGAATTTCAAATTAAGGATAGTTCAAAGAGGTCTGTTGAAATTCAAGAAACGCTAAAATGAAGAAAGTATGTAATAGATTGCTGAACTTGTTGAGACATAGTTGAATGTATCAAAATAGGTAAATGGAGTCTGAGAGCTGAAAGAATAGTTGACTGCTGTGGAAGCATATAAAACAGCTGACAGTAGCTACAGAAGAAGTAGCTGAAATTTAGATTTGGATAAGTTGAAGTATTTCATAACGCATGTGCAGGGAATTGCTAAAATGTATGACTCAAATAATTTGAAGGAAATCAATATAGTTATATTAAGAAGTGAACGCATAAACAAGCCTATTATACCGTAAAATATACTTATTAACAATTTGTAATCAATCAGTTGAAACATTACTAAAACTAGCCGATGAGTTGAATGTATAGCTGATCAGAGCTGCAAAGAAGAAGTTGCAGAGTTGCACAAATAAAAGAAAAGCAGTTTGATTTTACTAAAAATCAAAGGGTTTTACCCATGACAACAGTGCTGTAAATCTTTCTTCTGAAGAAAGTTTAAATACTTGCTGGAGTCGGGTTTCAAACCATGAACTCCAGCATTATGGGTCATGCTTCCTTGCCACTGGGCCAAACTATCTGCTTAAATTCTTCATAAGAGTGGCTGTATAGATCCTTCTTCGAAAACTAAAACTTTCTGAAAGTTCTTCATTTATTATATAAATTACTAATACAGTGATACATTAAGGATAAAACTAACTTTATCTGGGAAATGCAAATATTACACAATATATTTGTGAAAACTCTTCAGCCAATATATGACTTGGCTGAAGAGTTTCCTCTTGATGAAAAGAACTCCTTTGTCATTTTCACGTGTTTATTTTATTAAACAAAGACTTGACAGCTGCAACAGTCTCAAAACGCTAAACCTAATATTTTATACAAAATCATGCTTCAATCATTGCAATTTCAATTTCAACACATTATAGTGGCTCACACAATTTTAACATTGTAGTGGCTCGCAGCAGTTAGTCCCTGCCCTGAGCCACTAAGGCTTATGGGTAATACAACCGTTTTTTGATTTTAAAGTCTTATAGTTAAAGTTAGGATTCAAAAAGTTTTATAACTTTGGTCAACATAAATTAGCATTTTGTTCATTTATGGTTGTAATGTGTTCTTTTTGTTTTTCTTCTTTTTTGTGTGGTACACCGCGAGTCAGGGGATTGTGTGTGGGAGTGACCATCAATGAGCAGGGATTTGTGGGGTGTGTGAAAAGTAAACGGTGGTTCC
>NC_040896.2:4242393-4369086 GCF_900634795.4 Betta splendens
GATGCAATACACACTAATGGAAAAGATGAAAATTGACCAAAAACCACCCAATATTTAAACTGCTATAAATCAGAAACTATTAAAGATATTTTAACGATTTCTGGAAGATTAATAGTTGAATAGTTGAAGATTATTTTGTAGTTTAAATGGTGTCTGTAGCCTAAAGTATGCGGAAGTAGTTAAAGCTGAAAGTAGACAAAGCTAAAGAGAATTTGAAAAGTTGTTCCCATTCATTTCAATGGGAAAAAAAAGTTAAAAAAAGCTTAATAACTTGAAAAATATGAAACATATGAATGAGAAAAGTAATAGCACACTTCTCCTTAAAAAGCTGAACATTTTGATATTGGAATCGTTTCTGTAGCTGAAAGTATGCGGGACTAGTTAGATGCAGAAAAACGGGGGGAAGAAAAATAATAATAATAATAATAACTAGAAAAAGCATTTCCATAAGAAAATGCACAGTGAATGCTTCCAAGCTGAAAATATTCCTGAAGAGTTGCTGAAAGTAACTGAAACATTTAAAACAGATGAAATAGCTCAATCATGTAAAGCATAGTTGAATGTATCTAAGGAGAAATAGGAATTGATTAAGCTGAAGTAGTTGAATTTCATATGGAGGAAACGCGACAAAGATTTGGTGAGATTAAGGAATTGCTGAAAATCAAGGAAGTGTGTACAGGTTTGCTTAATTTGTTGTAATATAGCCAAATGTATCAAAATGGCTAAATATTGTAATTAAATAGTTTTGATTTCAAGAGCTGAATGAGTAGCTAAACGTTTTGGAAATATTTAATACCGCTTAAATTTGCTTCAGAACAAGTATTAGAGTCTAAATAACTAGTCATAATAAACCTGTTGAAAGCAGAAATATTGCTATCTTTAGCTAAAGATCAGGATTGGGGCTTTTATTTTGAAAGGATGTAGAGGGGCTGTGTGTGCTTAATAGCTAAACTGTAAAACAGTCACACTAACCAGTCATGATTACCCATTCAAAAGGCACAAATAGTGCTATTAAAGCTAAAAATCTGGATTGGTGCCTTTATTTTGAAAGGATATGGAAAAGGCCTGTGCAGGTATTTGCTAAACAGTATATTAGTCTAATTAACTAGTCATAAATAACCTATAACCTAAGCAGAATTATTGCCATCTTTAGAGAAAGATCAGGATTTGGGCTTTTATTTTAAAAGGATGTGAAAAAGCTGTGTGTGCTTAATAGCTAAAATATAAAATACTCTCATGGGAGAATACATTCTCCTATTTGGAAAATATAAAAGGAAGCCTTTTCGCTGGCTCCTTGAAAATGACATGGGTTACACCATCTACCTTATTAAAAACTAGCGCAAAAAAGAAGCGGCAGGTGTCTTCAAGGCGGACGGCCACAACAAGGACAGTTCCATGTCATTCCTGAGATATGCCCTCAGCTTCAGGGAAAAACAGGATCTTCTGAGCTTTGAAGCTAAAAAGACAGTCCCATCGGAAGACGTGTCAGAGGACGACCAGCTCGTTGGTTTTGGTTCCCATGGGGACCAGACCTGGAGACAGATGTGGGACAGCAGGAATGATGGCTATACAGCCTTCATCCTGAAGAAAAGCTGTGTTCCAAGTGTGAGAATGCATAAACTCCAGCAATACCTGCAGAACAAGCAAAGCTGTGCCTCTGTGGAGACTCCTTCCCCACGTCCTTCCCAGAAAGCCATGGGTGAATGTTTAGTGTCTTTAGTAATGTCCTTTCTGCTATCTTTTGTGTAAAATACACACAAATATACACATGTATAGTACAGCTAAATTTCAGTCTTTGAGACAGAGATGGATGAAGATACAGAGCTGGAGGCGGCTATGCTCTATATTTCACCTTCCAGACAGGGTTCCCAGAACGGTAAGTCAACATTTATTGTCATTTAAAAAGTTCCACTTGCGCTCCAGCGAAGTTTTGCAAACAATCTACCACTTAGGTGTTATTTGTTTTACAGTCATTGATGCTGCTGCACCTCCAGCCTTCAGACGATCATGTGAAGAAGGTTCTACATATGATACACCCAACTGCCAGCTGTGGAATAATGAACTGCTCTCCCAGCTCTGGGACAATGAAGTCTACCGAACCAAAGCATGCCTCTTATGTTCAAGTTGACAACATTGTGGCCTTTTTTCTTTCGCTGCTGTTCTGTTTTCTTGTTGCAGTGACTATGAATTCCTGAGGGTAAGAATTCACTTCTTGTTTAGTAGAAACGGTGGCAGGGAAACGCTAATATGGAAAGAGAGAGATGGGCAGTAGAGAAGGGAAAGAGGTGAAACATTCAGTGACTTTTTCCCGATAGTTCTTTTTGTAATAATGTTTCTGTCACTTTTTGGCATGTTTCTAATTGATATATATATATATATATATATATATATATATATATATATATATATATATATATATATATATATATATATATATATATATATATACTTGTTTCCATTGTAAATAGTTATGCTGGTTTTATACTATATTTTAGTTCATCACACACTTTTCATTTATTATTTATAAAAATTTATTCTCTTCTTTAGAAATATGTCACCCTGCATTTAAACTATATTTTAGTTCATTAAACACTTTTAATTAATGTTGTATGAATGTCTCCTTGGATTTATTGCATAAAAAGTACTTCAGTCCTCAGAATTCAGTCAGCGGAATGTTGCAGCTGCTCAGTGTCACGAACACACGGCTGAGGACCCAAATGCACAGCACACTCTCGGGCTTGATGATTTAAGCAGGGTTTTATTGTACAGCGTCGTCAAGCAGTCCGGGTCATACACAGGATGTCTCAGCATGAGGTACAATGAGGAACAGGCGAGATCGGGTCCAGGAGACAGGCAGTGGTTCGGTACACGGATAGACTCGGTGACGGTACAGATAAGGGCTAGACAAACTCACTGGTCAGACGGTCAGGTAAACGCCACAATCCAGACGAAGGTACGGAGGAGGGTCAGGCAGGAATCGGCGGTCAAGAACAGGCAAGATCAACAACACGAGATAACAATACTAGAACGCTGGATAGTGGTGCAAGGACTCAACAATCTGGCGTCTGACTGTTGGCTGAGGTGGTGCTTAAATACTGGGTGTGATTACTGATTATTGACAGGTGTGCGTGGTGAACCGGGATGACACAAAACAGCTGAGGCGAAACAGGAAGTCCTTTCAACATAAAACCGGAACTGACATAAATCGTGACACTCAGCATGTTGGGCAGCTGCAATTCCCCCCCCCCCCCCACTCCAGAGTCAAGTACTTAAACCATTGAGCTACAGGATATAACAGCTGCAAAATAACTTGGCTGAAGAGTTTCGGCCAGATGGAAAGAAATCCTTAGTCATTTTATGTATTTATTTTATTAAACAAAGACTTGAGAGTTGCAACATTCCCAAAACGCTAAACCTAAAGCAAATGAGAATATTTTAATACAAAATCAGGCATCAATCATTGCAATTTCAATTTTAACATATTGTAGTGGCTCTGAGCAGTTAGTTCCACCCTGAGCCACTAAGGCTTCTGGGTAAAACAACTGTTTTTGTGTTTGTAGTGTTATAGTTAAAGTTAGGATTCAAAATTTTTTATAAATTTGGTGTATAAAAGCTTAATGTCTACACCTGCTCTTATGGGGAATCAACAGTGCAATGAACTCATCAGTTCACTGAGCATAGAGAGTGTGACTTATAAGTCAAAGTGCTACTAAGCTCAATCCCTTATCTGCTGCAGCTGCGCTGTTGTCATGGAACCGGCAGGAACCTCCACTGATCAGCACAAAGAGCTGGAGTGAGGCTGATTTCCACCCCAGCTTAACAGGCTTGTTACACCAAAACCATAAAGGTTATCATAAAAATAACTTCACTTCACAGGCTTCAATTAGCAACTGGTGTAAGTTTTATGCTTGAGGATTGAAAATTGTGGCCACAGTTCCGATTTAAAAATGCCTGTCCCTCTGTGATTTTACCCAGAAGTCAGAGAGTATTGTACCCAGTGGACAATACTCTCTGAAGTGAATGGGAGGATTTCTGAAACTCTCTGTGCTTTGAGGCAGATACAGACTAAAGTATAGTTTTGATGGCTTAGCCAGGCACATCACACAAGTATGACTACAAACAAGTGAAGAAAATACGATGATAGAGTGAAAACTGTGGCTGTAGTGACGAGTTAAAGAAAAAAGTTCTGGCGTAAGAAAGCGCCTCTTTGCATTTTAGCTGTGACATATACAACTCAATCAGATGCAACACAAACTAATGGAAAAGCTGAACATTCCTCAAAAACCACCCTATGCAAAACTAAAGTTGCGAGCCAAGTCATTAAGCAACTGGATATCAGCTGAAAGAGCACTTAGCTGAAGAGCTGTCTCCACATGGAGAGAAATACTTGAATTTGTGAATTTAACATATTTATTGGTTGAAACAAAGACTTGAAAGTTGCAACAGTCTCAGAGGGGGTAAACTTAAGCAAATGAGAATATTTTAAGCTCATGTGGGGGTTTGTAACAGGGTATAAATACAGGTCTTGTGTCCTCAGTCCTTCAGTGGATACTTTGTTTTTTTCCACAAACTAAAAGAAGATTTCCACTACAACGCTGAGCATTAGGGGTGCCTTAACTTATGATTAAGATGCTGAGATGAACGTTACTTTCAAACCAAATACTCAAGGTCATTTAAATTCAACTTCAACTATCCACCTGCAGCAAACCAAAAACACAGTCTGCTTCTGTCATCATCATCATCATGTTATGGCCTGTAGCTTCCGGCATAAGTTGACATGCCGAATTGAATTATCGTTATTCAACTGGGTAATGCAAAATATAAAATAATACCTAATTGAGTTAATTGTTGCTCCTGATCCAATTGCACACCGGTTATACATAAGCGCTGTAAGATACTGTAGACAGAGTTGTGCAGCAGCAGGATACCTGCCGTCCACTTTGCCCAGTAATTAAAATAACGAACAAAAAATCTGAATGACAACATTCATTCCTCAATTGCATTACGGAATAAAAGTTTGAGAATTGAACATGTTTTATTTTAATATTTTAACATTTTAAGAAGCCACAACCTCCAACTTAGAATAACATTTAAAAGAAAAACGAACTAAGCAAGAAAAAAACAATAATAATAAATTTCTCATCGTTGTTTTTGAAAAGACATACGGAGCCACAGCAGAGGGACGAAAGAGCCGCATGCAAGTCTAGATTCTCGATCAAGGATCGGTAAACTGCGAATCTTTCCTCCGGAGCCGAGATCGACAGAAGGGACAAAACCATTCCTGCAGACATCTGTGCATCTGTGCGCCTGTGCATTATTTACTAAAATTTCGTTTTATGGTAACAGTGCGAGTAGAGACAAACTATCATTCTGTAGATCAGTTATGTGTTTCAGTCAATACCTCCAAATAGCAGCTCCTCGTTGTTGCGTCCTCCTTGTCTTCTCGTTTTTACAGAAACAAAATCAAAGCGAGGAAAACGTTGATTGTTCCTACAGTATGTGTTCATGTGTAAGTTTATAACTATTTAACAGTTACACTTAGAGTCATTTTGAGAGCTGTGATGAAAACAACAGAGTGTAACCTTTACAAAAAACCAAAACATTTATATATACCTCATTAGGTTGACGAACAGCTTTTATTTTAATTTGTATATGCTTTTTTTAGGTGTTTTAGTCGACATTACTACAGTGAGTCTGTCGGTCCGTCGTCGCTGTTGCAACACTGTTACATTAAATACAGTATGGATCCCGCACTCAAACTATAGTCATGCTGATTTGACGCTAATGATAAATAGGCGATCTTCTTTTTTTTCCGCAAGTGGATATCTTAAGTTTACCTAATGCAACACACAATCGTTGTAGATAGCGTGCAGATAAAAAAAACACAACGTATGCCGTGGTATCTTCATTTTAGACGTCAAAACGGGTTTCGTGGCTCGCAGGATTTGGTTTTCTATGTTCAATGGGTCCAAATGGCTCTTTAAGTACTTAAGGTTGCCGACCCCTGTTGTACACCAAATACATTCCATTAGGTGTGCCCTCAGTTAGTGAGACAGTCAAATAGGTGTGTCTGTGTACTTGCCAGTGTGTGATATTCAACATGTGACATTATTATTATTAGAATGGGAAAAAATTTATTAACAATATTAATTAAACAACAAAAACAATTTTAATTAACATTCATTACAAAGTATGGACTAGTAAATAAAGACATCTAACAAAGGGCTTTATAGTGAAATGAACAGAACACAGCACTGGAACAATCATAAATAAATTACAGTAGAACTATATAATAACCATTTCTGAATTATTTTAAACATGATGTAGGGAAACTATTTGTTTCCCTTCTTTGCACACGTGGACATGTACTGGTCCTTTGTCCAGTTGCGCATCAAATGGCCACCATTTTTCTGCCTCAATTTGGCAGACTTCATTATTGGCCATAAGGAGCTGGAGGATGCCTGGGGTGTCTGTCTCCATCACTCCTACCACTTCAGCCATTTCGTCTGTTGATGTTTTGATCTCCTGTGAACGGAAAAGTTAGATGTTACTATTTCATTTCATCATTTATTCCTCAGTAAGCAGTTGTGAAAATCTAACTCTTGCAGTACTGTTGCCAGGATTTATTGTGAACAGTGAACTGTATACGTGCAGCTCGCCTGTGCCTCTCTATGATTGCCATATTGTATGCACTGCAAGTCTCCTGAATCAAGTAGATGAAGTCAATTTTATGCTTCTATGTGATTCTATACAATTAAATAATTCAAGTTGATATGGAATAAAATCTTAGAGAAAATTAATGCCTCTATCTATGGGAAAGCATTTTGTTTAACTTCACATTAAATGTTTTGATAGAAGTGATATAGTCATGTATTTATCTGAGCACTTACTGATGTGAAATCTCTTGCATTAATTATTGAAATAGAACAAGTAACTACACTCTGATGTTTCAGCCATACACTATTAAAAAGTAAAAATATTGTCTGTTTTTCATACCTCAAACATTGTAAATGTCGTGGAATGTAGCTGGAGTCCATAGCTGCTTTTACGGGATTTTAGGTGAGAAACTTTAACGTGTGACCCAAGCCTCACGTCTTGTACAGCCGCCTCCCTCCACAGGCACAACACTACCTGCGTTGTGTTCTGTAAAACAGGAATCAATATGTGTTGTCAAGGTGTCAGATTTGTTTAATTAAGCAAGTATGGAATTACTATGTTTCTCGTAATTCATGTGATATTGTGTGTGTGATGTCAGGTTTGATCATGTGTAATCTATGCATGTGTATCTACAAGAAGATCCAGGGGTTATCAAAGGAATTAGTTACGTTAAGTCAAGTCAAGTGTGGTAGAAGAAGTTATCAGCATTACAATGCACACTGTGTTATTACTGTAAGCTTTAGGAAACAATGGGACTAACAGCTGAAAACAATTCAGTATGTTATTTTGTCTCTTCTATGTTTCGCAAGAATTTTCATAGGATAATGTGTTTTTTAGGTAAGTTGTACAGTACCACAAGCATCAAAATATTGTTAGTGTTTGAAATGTTAAAACAATTGTGAGAATTCCTTAACAATGTCATAAGGCAAGACAAAGCAAAAATAACAAAATATGACAATAATGGCAAGATTTGGGCAGTCTACCTCCTGAAGTGTAATGTTCTTCAGTGGCATGGCTTCCCTTCCTTTGCTCACCTTTTTTACAGCTGACACCTGAGGATTGAGGGAGTAGTTAGTCACATAATGTGTCATTATAGCACGTTTATGTTTACAGGAATACGTAAATCGTAGCTAAAATAATCAGGACTTTTTGTTTGTTGTGATACACTGAATGGTGGTACTGTATGAGTAAATGTACCTCAGTAACCTCTCCTTCAACTGTTATAAAGTTGACTGTGTCACCACAGACAGCTAGGGGGCTGATTGCTGAGTGTGGGTTTAGCAGGGCTTCTCCTTCTTGTATCAGAGCTTCAGTGATTGTCACTGGAGCTGCTCTGAAAAACTGTGTTGATTTTGTGATTGTGATATAGTAGGGTGGTGACTGTCCAGTTAATGTGTAATTTCTTATCATGTAGTTTTGGCCTAATTGAATTTTAGTTGTAATATCTTCATACAGCGTTATTTTTGTAACAGTTTTCCCATCAGTCACGGCCGCAATTTTGTTGTGTTTTGTCAAATTGGGTTTGGCACTATTATCGTTGAACTCCCAGGAGATGACTTTGTTTTGGTCCTGGATTGCCAACACCTGAACTTGGAGGGGTGGGGGGCGATAATACGGTGAGTCCGGCTTCGTTGTTCTAATGGTGTGTAAGTCCATTCTGTAACAACATATGGAGGAGAATGTTACAAAAAAGGCAACAGGGATCGTAAGATGCATAATATACATGAATTTGTAAATTAACGTTTTGTAGTATGGGTGTTACGTTTGTGGGGTTTCATGAATTATGGTACATAGAGATGACGTCGATGTGTCATATTTTAGCAACGTGGACGAAACTGCAGCAGAGCACAACGCTATGCGGGTTTACAAGAATGTTCATTTTAAGGGGTGTGTATGAATCTGAGTGTAAAAGTTAAAGAAATTGCTTTCGAAGCATACATAATGAATGAGGCTTTAAACTGGTATAGTCAGGTGGATTCACGTTTTCCCCCTTTATATTTTGCCAAAATTGCGTTGTTGTACTGCCCGAGTGTTTTGTTAGCGTATGTCCCTGGACTGTTAAAACACATTTTGTAAACGGCTATAAGGCTTAATTACACTTTCTTGTTTTGTTTGTAAAGTCAAATTGTTGTTTTCCTGAGTTGCAAATGTGGAAAGGTTAGTCTCTGAAGCTAACTATTTAGTTAGCCCAATAAACAAGCTACAAGATACATACAAACTAGATACTATATACTATTTTTCACAGTGAGTCTTTCAAAAACTGTGTGTGCGTTAACCCTAAAGTTTTTTGCAAAAGAACAGTATTAAAATATCAGTTTAACTTACCTTGTGTCTTGCACAGTTATATTCAGAGATTAAGATGGCGATTGTGATAATAATAATGGTTCTCAGTAACAGGCGGGAAACAAGTGGAAGAATTATCCAATGGGAGGTATTGTTTAGACAATCATCAAAATGGCGTACTGTACCTAGCAAAAGTGATGATATTTTGAGAATATTTGAATGTGTCCATGACCATAAAGACGCAACTAATGATATCCGTATAATAGTCACATACGTCATGTAAAGCAAATCTTATTCAAGGTAACTGACTGCACCTTACATTAGTCACAGTCACAGTTTGTGACAGTAATATTTATGTTACACTCAATGACGCATTCACGTAATATGCTAGGCTAAAGAAAGCCAGAATGCTGTCAATACTGAGGTTCATGGCAGGTGAGGCACGGAGTCTTCCGGAGTCCAATATTACAATAATAACATAAAAGAGTGCTTTACCCTATATAGTTTGCAAAATGCCTACTACTACTATCCATGTTTCATATTATATTATCATTCCTCTCTCGCCCAAAGAAACATATTTGGTGTAAAACAGGGTTGGATGACCATAAGTACTCAAAGAGCCATTTGGATCCATTTCACACAGAAAACTAAATTCTGCGAGACTCAAAACCCTTTTGACATCCAAAATAAAGATAACACTGAATATATTGTTTTATTAACTGTTCGCTTCATATGTAAAACTATCATGTGTTGAACTTAGGAAAGTCGGGGCACTGCTACAGTGAAAACACGCTGCTGTCCACCTTGCCCCGTAATAAAAAGAACGGACGCTGATTTAAAAAATCTGAATGACAGCGTTCATTCTTCAGTTGCATTACGGAATAAAAGTTTGGAAATTGAACATGTTTTATTTTAATATTTTAAAATCGCCACAACCTCCAACTTAGAATAACATTTAAAAGAAAAACGAACTAAGCTAGAAATAATAATAATAATAATAATAATAATAATAATAATAATAATACATTTCTCATCATTGTTTTTCAAAAGACATAGGGAGCCGCAGCAAAGGGACGACAGAGCCGCATGCAAGTCTAGATTTTCGATCAGGGATCGGTAAACTGCGAATCATTCCTCCGGCCTGTGCATTATTTATTAAAAATTAGTTTTTGGATAACAGTGCGAGTAGAGACAAGCCATCATTCTGTAGATCAGTTATGTGTTTCAGTCAATACCTCCAAATAGCAGCTTCTTTGTTTTCTCGTTTTTACAGAAACAAAATCAAAGCGAGGAAAACGTTGATTATTCCTATGTGTTCCAAAGTTTATAACTATTTAACAGTTACACTTAGAGTCATTTTGAGAGAGTGTTACCTTTACAAAAAGCCCAAACATTTATATATACCCCAATAGGTTAAGGAACAGCTCTCATTTTAATTGGGATATGCTTTTTTCAGGCGTTTTAGTCGACAGTTAGTCTGTCTGTCCTTCACCGTTGGACTGGAGACCATAGCTGCTTTTTCGGTACTTTACATGAGAAAACATCGATGTGTGACCCCAGCCTTAAGTCTTATACAGCCACAACACTATGTAATTAACTAAATCATCTTTTTTTCTTTTTTACAAATTTGGTCTGCCTGCCCACTGCAATGAAGAGATCTTGCGAAACGTTATCTAAAAAACAACAAATTGGCATTTTAGTACATGATTCCCAAACAATAAGAAACAAATAATGCCGAATAAGTGGGTGCGGACAGCTGCTGTTCTGCCCACAGTCTGCCGACGTCCTCATTGCACCTGGAGGAACTGCGGAACCCTAGTGATTTAAATCTGGGGTCTGAAAGTGTTGCTGGGGTCAACACACTGTAAGGTGGCTTTGTTTAAATAGGAAATTCTGTCAAACAAATGCGACGTTTAACCTGCAGAAAAAACATGATTAGTAAACTAAGAGTCACTTTGAAATTGATCTTAATTCCGATAGATCAAGTGGAAACTTTTTTAAGTTAATTAATTCAAATTAAACACCTTATTTTCCGATATGAGATGGAAATGGTCCCACACAGCGGGAACCTACTCTTGGCTTGAGGCTGCTTCATAAATATAGATGAATTTGACGATGAAGGGCAAACGCTCTATGAGCCGACGCATCGGTTTTGCTGGACCCATCACTAGTCACATACGAAATCATACTTAATTATGTTTTTTCATTTTCGTCGCTCAAAAAAAGCAAGGCGGAGAAAACACCCTGCCCTGACAGAACACAATAGTACACATATATTGGCAATAAACGAGATTGTGAGATGACAATGGATTTTCCAACTGCTACTGAACGCCACATTTTTTTCTACTGTTTCCTGTGGCGCGAAGATTGCCATTCAGCTTTTTGTTTTCTTCCTGCAGGTAGGTAACAGTGACTTCTTCCTGACAGTTTTATGGTTTTTACATGACTGAAGATAAAACGACGAACGTTTCCAACATCAAACTAAACGAGAATTAAACATATTCAGTGTGAAGTAACCTAAAGGCACAATTAGTAGCAAGTTAACACTATCTATGTAACGGGCCATAATAGATAGCAGACATTTGGCCAATATGTTAATGGTAGTATAAAGACATGTTAGCGTGCAAAACAGCTGTTTAATTTGACCATTTAAAGTAATACAAGCAATTAGCAATTTTTGTGCAAGCTTAACAGTATAAACTCTAGTTACAAAACGTTTTTCCACTGCATAAAGATTTAAGGGGCTTAGTTCTGCTGGGTTCTACTCGACGTGTCTCTGTTTTAGCCGACGTTTGCTGTGTAAAACCACAAATAGGGACAAGACAATTTCAAACAAAACACTAGTTTGAATTTTTAAGAGATCTGAAGTAAGAAAACGTATTGACTTTTATAAAACCCTGTCAGTATGATGGCAGATACTTATTCTTTGATGCTTCTCTTTCTCTAATCACTAGTCTGCAGTGCTCTAGCTGCTTTTTAGCATCTAATCAACATCATGTGTGGCTAATGGGGCGGGCTGCCCACTAGTACTATACAGTGGAAAAACTCAATACAAAAGACTGAGCTGTATCTGGAATGTCCATATTTCTAGGTTTAGTGATTTTTAAAATTATTGTATGCATAAATGTAACATATTATTTCCTCCACTAGACAAAGATTTACCGAGGTCGTGTGCACATTATTGGTGTACTGACACATACAAAGTGCCACTTGTTCTAATGTTGAGCAAATAAACAGGATTTCTAACGGCTGATGCCGTTTGTGTAACTCAGCTTTAATATTAGCTAATTCACAGAAAACTGCTGGCATGTAACATATTCTCAGACACATTTTAATGTTATTTGATGTTGTACTTGTTGTAATGACTCAATAAGTTGTGCAGCATGTTGTACAGTTAATTCATATTAACTGTGTAAATTTAAACACAACTTTCTTACCCTCCCTTCTTCTTTTCGGCCTGTGCACCACCCGCTAAGTGATTTCAGATGGACTGACTGTAAAGTAATTTAACACGAAAACAGTATGCAGTTTGGTCCTTATATTACAATATAGAATGAGGTATTCCTCTAGTAATCAGTCTTCATTAGTTGTGCACCTTGATATATAGATAATACATACAATATTTGCCTGAAATGAATCCATATACAGTTCTCCCTTCTGAGTGGTGTTTTGTAGTAATTTGGAAAATACATATGTACTGATGATGTGTAGTAAATGTTAAACATTCATCTAAAAACAACTATTTCTCTTTGTCCTTCTGTCATCCTTTTGCTTTTGTCCATAGGTGGTACAACACACAAACAGTGCATAGATTGGCCTATAATTTAAATACAGAGTGGTGTATTCCCATAGTAATCAGTGTTCATCTATTATACATCCTGATCCTGTCTTTGAAATGAATATAAATACCACTTTTTTTTTTTACATAGTGCTTGGAGACTTGACTGCTGGACTCAGGGTGAACTGTCAATGTAGGTTATTATAAATGTACAATGGTGTAAGCAGAAATTTGTTTTGTTAGTAATTGACTGACTTGAATAATCTTTCCATCTAATGTTGTTCTCAAGAATAATGAAAACTAGAAAAAGTAATTTCTCGAGAAATTACATGGGAGAGCTGATCTGCTGCCGCAATGATGCCAAACGCTGATTAAACTGAAACAAAGTTGACAAAATGATGAAAACGACAAAATGTTGGCAAAGATTAAAATGATGAGTGATTGAAAAGATGGTGATTAAAAAGAACATTAAAAAGATGACCACGGTCAAACGATGACAAGATTAAAAAAATAACAATGACTCAAAAGTTGACCAAGGTAAAAAGATGTCAAAGATTAAAAAAGTTGACAAAGTTGCATTGTCGACAGTCATGAAAAAGCTGACTAGGTTTTTAATTTAAAAGGATTTGAAGGAAGTATTTGCAATTAATTGCTTAACTGTGTAATAGTTTAATAACTAGTCATAATTAACCAGTCAGAACCAAAAATGTTGCCATTTAAGGTAATAAATTACATTTGGTGCTTTTATTTTGAAAGGATTCAGAGGTCGTGTGAGTGATTACTAAACTATGAAATAGTCGTTAAATAGTCATAATTTATCATTCAAATGCAAACATAATGCTTAATGCCGTAATTGCTTAATTGCTACACAATCCAATAGTGTAGTTGAGTAATCAGTAATAAGCGTGTAACTGCTGTGTACCCTGAGCATCAGGAGTTTGACCTGTCAGTCAAATCTGCAGCTGCGCCGTCCCATGGATACGAAATGTGGGAAAATCAGGCTCACTCTGCTCTGTGACAGCAGAGGGAGTTTCACCCCATATAAACAGACTTATTCTAGCTAAACCATAATAGTTATCGCAAAAATAGCTTTACTATATAAATCCCAACTTTCCCAACTCTAAATCCCCACTTTTTGTACCATGGGAATCATTTATTCTTAAGAAGACTGCATGTAATGTGTCATATTCCTTGTCTTTCCTTGTAGTCTGCCAGTGTTGTTCTACTACGTGTACAAAGTGCAGTAACTCTGTCACTAGGTGAGTGTAGGAGACCAGTATTATTTATTTTTGTAATTAGATCATAATATGAAACATATGGCGATATTAAGTGATGACTTCTTAAACATTATCAATATGTCAGATTATTCAAATGCATCTTATCATTGAAAATGGTATTCTGTACTAATTTTCGTTTTTGTCTTACATGTGCCGTTTGGGATTGCCCACCACTCTTGCCCTTATCATATGGTTAATTCTGTCTATCCCAACCATCTATGTGCTCTATCTTTTGAATTGAATATTCTATCTTTTCTATCCCAATACTCTATCAATACTCTATCAATTCTCTATCCAAGCCCCACTGCAGGGCCCCGATTTTTGGCCTGCCCACATCAGGCCCCGTGTCGCCCATTGTTGGCCCCTGTCTTACTGGTTTGCCCGTTGTTGGCCCGTGTCGCCCATTGTTGGCCCCTGTCTTACTGATTTGCCCATTGTTGGCCTGTGTCGCCCATTGTTGGCCCCTGTCTTACTGGTTTGCCCATTGTTGGCCCCTGTCTTACTGGTTTGCCCATTGTTGGCCCCTGTCTTACTGGTTTGCCCATTGTTGGCCCCTGTCTTACTGGTTTGCCCATTGTTGGACCCTGTTTTATGCAATGACCATTGGTCCCTGTGTTTGATTACCTGATTTCTACAGTGTTATTGATTAACTGATATCTACTGTGTTACTGCTTACCTGGTTTCAACGTTCTGTTTGGTATCAAGTACCTGTCTATCTATTTGTGGTTCTGAGAGTTTCTCTGCTCTGTTCTATCTCTCTCTCATCATATCAGCTTAAATTGCTCAACTAAAGTGCACACATAATTGCAAAACTGATAAATACTGTTGCTGACTCAGTCTTACTGTTGAGCTACTGTTTCTTGTCTACGAGGCACCTGGATTCAGGTGGAGGAAGCTGCAAGCAGAAGCTCTCATCTCATCACTGCAACAACTGCCTGAACTTAACTGTGTTAAGACTTAACATAAGACTATAATAACATACGCCTATAATAGTATAAAGGTTATTCTGCTGGTAAGTGCAAAGAATCTTAGAGGATATTAAGACTGTTGGTCTGAATATAAGTGAAAACTATTACAAACACAGTTCGACTTAATTTATCCACTTGTGATTCATATTAAAGAAATATTGTCATTGTTCTCAAACTTTTCAGTTCAGTGAGGCTTTTCAGGTTTGTAGACTTGTTACAATCTAATAACTATCCTGAATTTAATTTGAATATTATTAGGTTATTGGTCCCTGATGTAAAAAGGTAAATTAAAATAAAGAATATAAAACCAATGGTGAATAGACCTTTCACATTAGGTACGATATTATTTAGTGTAAAACGTCCTACTTAAAGGGTTTCACACCAGGTATTACACAGGTTTGACAAATCCTGTAGTTTTGAATTTATAATAAATATTCTTATTTATACCTAAAAGCTGAGCTTGAGGAGTCTTCATTTGTAATACCCCCATCTGTGGTACCTCTGTCCCACGTTGAGAAAATTAGTACAGGCCTAGTAGCTTTGTTGAGTGACACCAGATAGTTTTGGAAATTTTGGCTGCATTTAGAACTCTCCAGGAATCAATGCTCTACTGAAGTCAACACAGTTAGTTGTTTGGTTTGACATTTGTGAATTTGGTACACAATGCCAAGGAAGAATAAGAGGTCCCAGAGTGCAAAACAGAGGTGGCAGAAGCTGAAGGAGTGTGACTGTGCAGCAACAGGTGAACAAGCTGAACGCGCTGGTCTTCAGACATCCACCAAGCTGTCTGCAACTGCAGACTGTTCAGGTGAAAGAGTAGTTCAGGCAGGTCTACATGATAAACTGTCTGTGCCAGGAGCTCCTCGTGATGATGTGGTAAAAAGAGGACATCAAAACGATGCTGCAGATAAAACTGAACCTTCTAACACTGACCAGGTAAACCACAGGGGTCAAAGTGTTCTACATCTACCCAAGCCTTCCTATGCTGATGTGTTGGACACAGGACTTCAGACTGATGCTGTTTGTGTAGTTGGACCTTCTCGTGCACACAGTGTAAACCTGGGAGATCAGCCTAATGAAACCTGTGTACGTGCGTCCCGCAGCCAGGCTTCTATGAGGTATGGTAGATCCAGGAACAGCCAGTGCACCTGTAACTCACTGACCTTTCTTGCGTTCCTTCATGAGAATGAAAACTTCACCAGGGCAGACCTTGACCTTGTTTTAGATAAAGGTGATGTGAGGTATAAAGAAGCCAAAAAAAGGTTTCCTGCTAGAGATCATCTGGCTACTGATGAGCTCCCTGATGAAGCTTCTGCACGCAGACATTTGTATCATGTTGACATGACACAACTTTCCCGCTATGGCACACTGCGAGATCCTTTACCTGGAGCTGTGGACAATTTCCTTGACCTAGAGGCAGGTTTGAGCTGCTTGTTATCTGAAGTGCGCTATGCATTGCTGATGATGACAAGTCTGTGTATTGCAGTGTTCAGAACTAGATCAAGTAGGTATGGATTCTTTGAACCTCACTCAAGGACAGCTAAAGGTTTGCCTCTACTTATGGGATTGAAGAGTCCTGGTACTGCTGTAATGCTCACATTCACACATCTCAGTGACATGATTGACAGACTCACCAGATGTCACCAGATTCTGGGAACACAATCCTCCTGCACATACGAACTGAAGCCTGTGGAGTTTTACAACCTGAATGATGCTGCCCAGCCTATGGAAAGCAGATCTACACCTCACACAATTGTGGCTCCATTGGATAGTGCTAGGAATGAATCAAGTTCTACCACCACTGGTCTTTGTGACAAAATAAACCCTGAAATGTCCAGTCACATCGCACTTGTTACTATGGCATTTGAGCTGGAACAACCAAGTCAGGTTTCTATGAATTCAATCTCATTACATGTTGGTTTATGCAGTGACCCAACCGTGTCTGCTCAACCACTGAAGCCTATTAGAAATATATCTGATAACATTTTACAAGGTGTCTCCACTAACCTAACTTTGGTGGAATTAGAAGGAGTTCACCCCAGCTTTCCTGATGAACAAATTACGCATGACAGTGAGTCAAGCTTGTCTACAGCAATGACAAATTTTGTTGATCTCTGTGAATCATCTTCTAAACTGTCAAAAGTTAGTAAATGCAGAAGGAGGAAGACTAAGATGAGACAGAAGCTTCAAGAAAAAAAAACAGAATAAAGGAAGGAAAGAGAGTGGAAAGTATGCTTCAGATGAAATTTACAGAGCAAAGAAAAGATCACGTGTTAGCATAAAATATCAAAACAATCTAGAATTTCGACACAAGAAAATTATTTATATAAAAAAACAATACAGAGACAATGTAGATTTCAGAAAAAAACAGCAGCAATATAACACTGAGCGATACAGAGGAGATGCTGGTTTTAGGAAGAAACAAAAACAATACATGACTGAGCAATACAGAAGAGATGCTGGTTTTAGGAAGAAACAAAAACAATACATGACTGAGCAATACAGAAGAGATGCTGGTTTTAGGAAGAAACAAAAACAATACATGACTGAGCGATACAGAGGAGATGCTGGTTTTAGGAAGAAACAAAAACAATACATGACTGAGCAATACAGAAGAGATGCTGGTTTTAGGAAGAAACAGAAACAGTACATGACTGAGCGATACAGAAGAGATGCTGATTTTAGGGAGACACATAAACAATACATAACTGAACGATATAGAAGAGATGCTGAATTCAGGCAAAGGCAGCAATCATACATGACTCAGCATTATGCACATGACATCGCATTCAGGATTCGACATAGAGAACTCATGAAACAGCTGATGAGGAACAGGTATAAGAACAATCTTGCATTCAGGTCTATGCACAACATGAAATGTGCATTGAAAATAAAGAGGAAATACAGACGATATAATACTCATACATGTCAACAGTTTGAAAACAGTTTGATCCAAGAGGCTACAGCTGTTTTTAGATCACAAATAAAGGCTGGTCCTACTTATGTCTGCACTGTCTGTCACAAGGCTTCCTTCCCAAACCAAGTACAAGCCTGTAAAAGATCAACTTACACTAAACATGAAGATGTGGTGTCAACATGTTTGACTGGAAAATATATTCATGTCTGTGACAATGTCTGCACTAATGAACAGCAGTGCAAAGTGCCAGCTGAGAGAAAGAAAGAATGGATCTGTCACACCTGTCATAATCACCTGAAAAAGGGGACCATGCCTCACCTTGCTGTCGCCAACAACCTGGAACTCGCTGACATTCCTGCTGAACTGTGTGACCTGAACATACTGGAGAGACATCTGATAGCAAAGTGCATCCCATTTGCTAAGATTGTTCCACTTCCCAAAGGCAGACAGAGAGCAATACATGGTAATGTGGTGTGTGTTCCATCTGAGGTACAGGAGACAGTGGATGCTTTACCCAGAGTGAGAAGTAAGTGTCAGGTCCTGAGAGTGAAACTGAAGAGACGCTTGTGTTACAGAGGTCATCAGATGTTCCAGACTGTAACCTGGTCTAAACTAGTGCAGGCTTTGCATAAACTCAAACAAATCCATCCGGAGTATGAGGACATAACTATTAGAAATGAACCTGAGTTATGTGATCCAACACTTCCAGATGAGGAGGATCATGATGAGATTGAAACAATTGATGCTGATGAATATGAGGAGGATGAGCTTATGCAAATACATAGGTGTGAAAATAATGCACTCCATAAAAATCATCCTAAAAATGAAGAAAACACTCACTTGCTGCCGAATAATGATAATCAATCTGAGGAGATAAGAGATGACACAGAACAGGAAGGAGACATGCCTAATGGAGGTCTGGTTTTAGAATCATGTCTGCAGCCACCTGATGTTTCTGAGGAGATTCTATGTTTTAGTGAAGACATCTACTCTGTCGCTCCAGCAGAAAGAAACAATCCAGTGAGCTTCTTTAAAACAGCCAACCTGGAGGCCATGGCTTTCCCTGTTCAGTTCCCTACTGGTCAGAACACTCTGGATGCAAAGAGACCAATCAAACTATCACCAAGCAAATACTTTAAATCCAGGCTTTTCTGTATTGATGAACGTTTTGCCAGAGACACAAACTATCTGTTCTTTGCACAGTTTGTTACTGAAATACACTTGGCTACTTCAAGTATGATGATCCAGTTACGCAAAGGAAAACCTGTGACTCGAGATGGACGCATAATAACATCTAGAATGTTACAAGACAAACGAGAGGTTGAAAAAAAAAACAGAACATCCCAAAAAACAGACATCCTGAAAAGCAATCCTGTGACAGCGATGCGCATGTTTGATAAACGTGTTGAAGCACTGTTCAGAAACTTGATCCTGTCCAATGCTGTCCTTGGTAAAGTAATGGATCATTTCATCAGACTGGAGTTTCAGAACCGTGGTTCCCCTCACATACACTGTCTTCTGTGGGTTGAAGGTGCCCCTGAGTTTGAAGTAGATGATGATCAAACTGTGTGTGACTTTGTGTCTAAGTACATGACAGCTCAGCTTCCTGACCAATACACACAACCTGACCTGTACAAGAAAGTCACAGAAGTTCAGGTACACAGCAGAAACCACTCAAGGTCCTGTTTTAAGTACTTTGGAGCAGATTGTCGTTTTGGGTTTCCCAAGCCACCAGCTGCCAGGACTATGATAGTCAGAACCAGAGAAAGCACAGATGAGTCACTATCACTGGAAGAAGCAAAGAACAAACTCAGGCTACTGAACAGTCTCCTGAATGAACCTGAAATTGCCTCCCTGAGTTTACAGCAGCTCCTGACTCAGTGTGAATTAACACTCACAGAATATAATCAATGCCTGCATTTGGTGATGAAGTCCAGCTCAGTGGTACTGAAGCGTGATCCAAAGGACTGCTGGGTAAACGCATATAATCCACATCTGCTAGAAGCTTGGGATGGAAACCTAGACTTGTCGTACATCTTAAACCCTGCCAGTGTTGTGGTTTACCTATGTTCATAGATGTGCAAGAATGAGAGTGGACTGTCTGAGTACCTGAAAACAGTCATCCAGAACTCCAACATAGACGGTGTTAATGAATGTGATGAGATGAGGGCAGTCATGCAGGCTTACTCTAAGAAGAGAGAGATCAGTGCTCAAGAGTGTGTGGCTCGAGCTTGTGGCATCCACATGAAAAAGTGTTCACGTGGTTTGGTCTTTATTCCGACTAATGACAACGCATTGAAAATGAGTCGTCCCATGTCACAGCTGGATGAAACCACTCCAGACAGTGAAAATGTGTGGATGACATCTCTGACTGACAAGTACAAGTGCAGACCAGAAACACCAGAGTATGAGGTGATGTGTTTGGCTGACTTTGCAGCTACATGCAGGATCGTATATGGTCAACAGAGCAAAGGCAAAGACGTATTACCTCTGCTGAATGAGATGGGCTTTGTTCAGATGAGAAAGAATGATAAGCCTGCTGTCATCAGATTCTACCGTCCATCTGAGAAAAAGTTCCCTGACAAATACTATGAAGCTTTATTGAAGCTGTACCTTCCATATCGATCAGACCTTGAGCTAAAAAGACCTAATTTACCCACCTATGAGTCCTTCCACAACAGTGGCTGTGTATGGCTGCCATATTGTGACCATCCTGAGACAGTCAAAGCTATTGTCAAACGAAACAAGGACAAATATGAGAAGCACAGTAAGGAGATTGAGGAAGCCATTGAAGAGTATGAGGAGAACAGAGGTGTAATCGATGAATGGAGTAATCTGGCACCTGAGTCTGAACTTGTGAGGCTGGAATGTAACGATGAACTGGAATCCAGAGAACCACAAAATGAACAAGAACAGGAGAACGTTCCAGATTACAGTCGTCAGGCTAATGCTGCCACAGAAATCAGAGCCATGAGAGAACCTCCTGCTATTGACCCCACTGTGCTACGACACATGTATCAGAACCTGAACCAGAAGCAGGCCTGTGTGTTCTATAAAGTCAGAGACTGGTGCATCAAACGTGTGTGTGGTCTGAATCCTGAGCAGTTCTTCTACTACATCAATGGTGGAGCTGGAACAGGAAAGTCTCATCTCATCAAATGCATCCACTCAGAGGCCTCTAAGATACTGAGCAGACTGCCCAGACACTGTGATGAGACTGACATGTCAAGTCCCACTGTCCTGTTGACGTCCTTTACTGGAACTGCAGCCTTCAATATATCAGGCTCAACACTGCACTCACTGCTCAAATTGCCCAGAAGCCTTAAGCCTCCATTTCAGGGATTGGTAACCAACTGGATGAAGTCAGAGCCGACCTGTTAAATGCTGAGATCCTCGTTATTGATGAAGTGTCCATGGTGTCTAAACCTCTGTTTGCCTACATAGATGCCAGACTGAAGCAGATCAAAGGCAGTTACAGACCATTTGGAGGAATGTCTGTTTTAGCTGTTGGAGACTTTTATCAGCTGCCCCCAGTGAGACAGACTAAACCTCTGTGTGTCCACGACCCATTACAGATCGACCTGTGGCAGGAACACTTCCAGATGATCACTCTCACTGAGATCATGCGTCAGAAGGATGATGTGGCCTTTGCAGAGATGCTGAACAGAATCCGTGTGAAGGAGAAATCAGAGCAGTTGTCAGATACAGACAAGTCTTTGTTGTCACAGGCCGTTACTGAACCAGCTCTGTGTCCCACTGAGGCCCTGCACATTTTTGCAACCAACAAACAGGTGGACAAACACAACACAGAAACACTGTCCGTGCTCCACAGTCACACTATCAGCATTGATGCAGAGGACTACAAGAAGGAGCCTCAGACTGGTAGAATGACTCTGCAGACCACACCACTGAAAGGAGGCAAGAGTGAGTTACCAGGCACACTGCTAGTGGCTGAGGGAGCTCGAGTTATGCTCACCAGGAACCTGGATGTGTCTCAGGGGTTAGTAAATGGTGCATTTGCTACTCTGGTCAGAGTTGTGACCTCTGGACCAAACACACATGTCTCTAAGCTTGGACTGAAGATGAACGAACAATCAGCTTTAAGGAATTCATCATCAGACAACCTTGTGTACATAGACAGAGCTGAGGAGAACCTGAAGCAGAAAGGAGTCGTACGCAGACAGTTCCCCATCAAGCTGGCGTTTGCATGTACCATTCACAAGGTTCAGGGTATGACCACTAACTCAGCTGTGGTTTCATTGAAGCATGTGTTTGAAGCTGGAATGGCTTACGTTGCTCTCAGCAGGGTGACCTCTCTCAGTGGACTACATCTACTGGACATGGACGAAAGGAAAATCTACGCCAACCAAAAAATCACTGCTGCTCTGGAAACCATGAGACGAGTCAGCTTGGAGGACATGATGCCTCTTCTTCAGATAAGCCCTTCACTAAGCAGACATGACACTCTGACCATTGTCCACCATAACACAGAAGGTCTAGCATCTCATGTCACTGATATTAAAGCCCACCATGAGCTGTGTCTGGCAGATGTCTTGTGTCTCACAGAAACTCATCTACAAGGTTCTTTAGTTGCAGAGAGACTCCATCTACATGGCTACAGGATGTTCAAGAGGAACAGGCACCTGTCCTACACATGGTTTCCACACATGGCAAGCAGAGGTGGAGGTGGAGTGGCTGTATATGTGAGAGACCACATTCATGTGCAGGAGAAACAATACTTACATAATGTGACTGACCTTGAGTTTGTGGCTTTGAAGGTTGTAGCCCCGCTGCCTGCAATGATTGCAGCGGTCTACAGACCTCCTGACTACAGCCTAACATCCTTCTTATCCAACCTAGGGAGTCTTCTGGATGCTCTTGAGATCATAGATTGTCATCCCATTATTGTCTGTGGTGATTTTAATGAGAATCTTTTATCTTCTGCTAACAAGCCAATACTCGAGCTGTTCAGGGCCAGAGGATACGAGCAGGTCATCACTGATGCAACCACAGAGAAGAACACACGGCTGGACCTTATCTTCATCTCACAACCAAACGAGTGCCTTCACAGTGGTGTCATGAGAACCTACTACAGCTACCATGACCCTGTGTTCTGTGTGCTATCCTCATAATAAGGTCAGGTGTTTCCTACAAGTAATATGTATATGTGCTCTGCTTAACATGGTAAAAAAACGTGTGTTGTTAATGCAAACACATTTTGCAAGAGAGACTAACATAAAATGCCATATATGCTATAATGCTATAAAAGTTAAATGGTGTATAAAAACAATGCAGATATGTTAAGATACCATTTTAAATTATTTAATGATGCCCATTGCTTATTAAAAGTTATGTAAGGATATTTATCAGTAATGTAACTAAAATTTAGAAATAGCACAGAGGATTCACTAACAGGTGGATTCTCTCTGCTGCCTGGCTTCACCACTTTGCCAGGCTCCAATCCCACTGAGGATGTGAGGGAGTGAGGGCAGACCAGGGCAGATCCAGGGTGGATCTAATGAAAAAGGAACTGAATCTAGAAATACCTGTTGAATTGTTCAAATGACGAGTTACATTCATTTGATTACGAAGAATATGAATGTTCTCTGTTCTTGAAGGTACGACAACACATAATTCATTTAGTGTTACTTAATGTTAATGTTATTCCATTTAAGTTTCTGAAGGTAAGTAAAATCCACTGATCTGATGTTGTATATTCAGGTTCCCAGATTATTATAAAACTAAACACGCATGTTAGTATAATAATAGAGGTTTACAGCATATTTAGAAACATTTGGTTCGGTTATTATGATGTCATTGCGTAATAAAATACAGTTCATGTTTTATCTAGTTCATTATTTCACGAGTCGCATATTCATTGTGAATTGGCCTGTGCATTTATCAGCGGGGGCTTTGGGTTTGGGATGGTAAATGCACAGGCCAAAAGCAGCTGTTGCACACAGCTGCCAACACACATTTACATTCACATCAGCAACTATGTGTTGGTGTAACACATACTTGCTGATAGCTATTAGCTAATACCCCACTTGTTTTACATTGTTTTCCTTTGTCAAACTCAGTTTTAATTATTTGTCTTCTCTATAATCTACTATATAACAGTTGTTACACCATATTGACAAAGGTTTGAGAACATCCCTTAAAATCACATCAGGCATGAATTTATAAGTTACCTAGATGTGGAGGAACCTGACTGCCCTTAGTCAATTAGTTAGTCCTAACCGATAGAACATCTTTAGGATGATTAAAGTGCAGATTGTGAGCCAGGCCTTTTTCTCCAACATTAGTGCCTGACCTCATGGATGTTTTTCTAGAGGAATAGCCGAACAATCTCATAAACATAAGCTTTATGGAACGCCTTTCCAGAAAAGCTGAAGCTGTTTTAACTGCAAAGGGAGAATAATACTCCATAGTCCGTCCACCCTTCGTAGTACATAGTAAATCCAAAAAAATTAAAGTGGGATGTTCTTGTTCATGACAGGTCAAACAATAATGATTGAAAAAGTATAGTCATCCACTAGTGCTACTAAATACATTTGGACGAAATTAACACTTCTTCAGTTTTTATTTATTTTGAGTAACTCTTTTTTTATTTATCCCCTTTTATATTGTCTTGTCTCTATCTCTAGTATTTGATTTCTGCAACAGGTAAACTAAAATATTAGAATGAAAAAGAAACAAATGTAGATCTTAAAACTAATAAATATTATAATGGGGTTTTAGCTGGTAGGTGTCACGATCGCACAGATGAGGACCCACATGCACATGCAAAATATGTCTCCTCTGTTTTTCTCCCCAGACGTCTGCCGAAAATTATCATTAGAGTCAATGGGAGAATTTCGGGATCTCTCTGCGCTTTGAGGTTGATAGCGACTAAAGTATAGGTCTGAGGGTATATCCAGACACATCATTAGAAAGAAGACAAGTATGACTACGATTTAGTAAAGTAATTATGTTGATAGAGTAAAAATTGTGGCTGTAGTGACGAGTTAGAGACAGAAGTTCTGTCTTAAAAAAGCGCACCTTCTCACTGTAGCTGTGACATCACGCACTCTAACTGACCCAATACACACTAATTGAAAAGCTGAAAATTTAACAAAAACCACACCATATTTAAACGCTCACAAGTCGAAAACTATAAAAGATACGAGGACGCTGATTTACACGGAGAACGCTGAAAGATGATAGACGCTTTTGACGTTGAAATGACGTTTCTACGCCAAAGTATGACGATGACAGAAGCTGACGAAAAGAGGCAAGTTGACAAAAAGTTGAACGATGATTCCCATAGACGACCATTATAAAAAAACGACGGAAAACGTTGAATAACGTTAAAAGTTGAAAAGCTGAAAACGTGAAAAGTAATAGCCCCCATCCCCTAAAGACGACACACGTTTAGAAAGTTGAACGGCGATTCTACGACGAAGCGTTGAGACGATGAAAGCGACCGAAAAATGGGGCGAAATAAGAAGAAAAACTAGAAAAAGTAATTTCTCGAGAAATTACGTGGGAGAGCTGATCTGCTGCCGCAACGATGACAAACGCTGATTAAGCTGCTGACGTCAAAAAGTTGACTACGGCAAAACGATGAAAACGATGAAAACGAGAAAACGTTGACAAAGATTAAAACGATGACAAAAGATGGCGATTAAAAAGATGATGATTAAAAAGATGACCAAGGTCATACTATGACAATATTAAAGAGATGACAATGATTCAAAAGTTGACCAAGGTTAAAAGATGTCAAAGATTAAAAGGTTGACCAATGTGCATTGTTGACAATCATAAATAAGCTGACTATCTTTTTGATTTGAAGAAAGTATTTGTAAATAATTACCTAACTGTGTAATATTTTAATAACTAGTAGAAATTTACCAGTCAGAAACAAAAATCTTGCCATTTAGGTAATAAATTACATTGGTGCTTTTATTTTGATAGGATTTAGAGGTTGTGTGTGGGCGATTACTAAACTATAAAATAGTCATTAGATAGTCATAATTTATCATTCAATAGCAAGAATAGCCCTATTAAAGCAAAAGATTTAGATTTAGCCCTTTCAGAATAAAAGCACTCTAATAAGTTTGAGTGGCTATTTACTGAACTCTAAAGTAGTCCCATTAACGATTGGTAAGTATTCAGAACCACAAATTTTTTTAATCAATCTTGCCATTAAAGGTAATAAATTGTAATTGGTGCTTTTATTTTGAAAGGATTTAGAGGAAATGTGTGGGGGTAATAGCGTAACTGTCAATTAGTCTTTAATTACCCATTCAAAGGTAAAAACAGTGCAGTTAAAGCTAATAATTGGCATTGGTGCTTTTATTCTGAAAGGATGTAGAGGAAGCACGTGTGGGCAATTACTAAACTGTTAATCTATCTTTAAATAGTCATAATTACCCATCTAAAAGTTGAAATATTGCTATTAAAGTTAATTATTTGGCTTGGTGCTTTTATTTTGAAAGGATTTAGAGGAAGTGTGTGCTTAATTACTACACAATCCAATAGTGTAGTTGAGTAATCAGTAACAAGCATGGAACTGCTGTCTACACTGAGCATCAGCAGTTTGACCTGTCAGTGAAATCTGCAGCTGCGCCGTCGCCATGGAGACGAAAGGCGGGAAAATCAGGCTCACTCTGCTCTGTAAAAGCAGAGTTTCACCCTGTATAAACAGGCTTGTTCCAGCTAAACCATGATAGTTATCACAAAAATTATTTCATTTTACGAGTCCCAAGGCTTCAATGAGCAAATGGTGTGAATTTTATATTTGAGGATAAAAGCTTGTAGCCACAGTGGCAATTTCAAAATATGTCTCCTCTGTTTTTCTCCCCAGACGTCTGCCGAAAATTATCATTAGAGTCTATGGGAGAATTTCGGGATCTCTCTGCGCTTTGAGGTTGATAGCGACTAAAGTATAGGTCTGAGGGTATAGCCAGACACATCATTAGAAAGAAGACAAGTATGACTACGATTTAGTGAAGTAATTACGTTGATAGAGTAAAAATTGTGGCTGTAGTGACGAGTTAGAGACAGAAGTTCTGTCTTAAAAAAGCGCACCTTCTCACTGTAGCTGTGACATCACGCACTCTAACAGACCCAATACACACTAATGGAAAAGCTGAAAATTTAACAAAAACCACACGATATTTAAACGCTCACAAGTCGAAAACTATAAAAGATACGAGGACGCTGATTTACACGGAGAACGTTGAAAGATGATAGACGCTTTTGACGTTGAAATGACGTTTCTACGCCAAAGTATGACGATGATAGACGCTCATGAAAAGAGGGAAGTTGACAGAAAGTTGAACGATGATTCCCATAGACGACCATTATAAAAAAACGACGGAAAACGTTGAATAACGTTAAAAGTTGAAAAGCTGAAAACGTGAAAAGTAATAGCCTGCATCGTCTAACGATGACGCACGTTTAGAACGTTGAACGATGATTCTGCGATGAAGCGTTGAGAAGTAGATAGCGACCGAAAAACGGGGCGAAATAATAAGAATAACTAGAAAAAGTAATTTCTCGAGAAATTACGTGGGAGAGCTGATCTGCTGCCGCAACGATGACAAACGCTGATTAAGCTGCTGATTAAGCTGCTGACGTCAAAAAGTTGACTACATCCAAAAGTTGACTACGGCAAAACGATGAAAACGAGGAAACGATGACAAAGATTAAAACGATGACAAAAGATGGCGATTAAAAACATGATGATTAAAAAGATGACCAAGGTCATACTAAGACAAGATTAAAATATGACAATGACTCAAAAGTTGACTAAGGTAAAAAGATGTCAAAGATTAAAAAGTTGACCAGAGTGCATTGTTGACAATCATAAATAAGCTCACTATCTTTTTGATTTGAAGAAAGTATTTGTAAATAATTACCTAACTGTGTAATAGTTTAATAACTATTAAAAATTTACCAGTCAGAAACAAAAATCTTGCCATTTAAGATAATAAATTACATTGGTGCTTTTATTTTGAAAGGATTTAGAGGTTGTGTGTGAGTGATTACTAAATTATAAAATAGTCATTAGATAGTCATAATTTATCATTCAATAGCAAGAATAGCCCTATTAAAGCAAAAGATTTAGATTTAGCCCTTTCAGAATAAAAGCACCCTAATAAGTTTGAGTGGCTATTTACTGAACTCTAAAGTAGTCTCATTAACGATTGGTTAGTATTCAGAACCACAAACTTTCTAATCAATCTTGCCATTAAAAGTAAAAAATTGTAATTGGTGCTTTTATTTTGAAAGGATTTAGAGGAAATGTGTGGGGGTAATAGCGTAACTGTCAACTAGTCTTTAAATAATCATAATTACCCATTCAAAGGCAAAAACAGTGCAGTTAAAGCTAATAATTGGCATTGGTGCTTTTATTTTGAAAGGATGTAGAGGAAGCATGTGTGGGTCATTACTAAACTGTTAATCTATATTTAAACAGTCATAATTACCCATCTAAAAGCAGAAATATTGCTATTGAAGCTAATTATTTGGCTTGGTGCTTTTATTTTGAAAGGATTTAGAGGAAGTGTGTGCTTAATTACTACACAATCCAATAGTGTAGTTGAGTAATCAGTAACAAGCATGGAACTGCTGTCTACACTGAGCATCAGGAGTTTGACCTGTCAGTGAAATCTGCAGCTGCGCCGTCGCCATGGAGACGAAAGGCGGGAAAATCAGGCTCACTCTGCTCTGTAAAAGCAGAGTTTCACCCTGTATAAACAGGCTTGTTTCAGCTAAACCATGATAGTTATCACAAAAATTATTTCATTTTACGAGTCCCAAGGCTTCAATGAGCAAATGGTGTGAATTTTATGTTTAAGGACAAAAGCTTGTAGCCACAGTGGCAATTTCAAAATATGTCTCCTCTGTTTTTCTCCTCAGACGTCTGCGAAAAATTATCATTAGAGTCAATGGGAGAATTTCAGGATCTCTCTGCACTTTGAGGTCGATAGTGACTAAAGTATAGGTCTGAGGGTATATCCAGACACATCATTAGAAAGAAGACAAGTATGACTACGATTTAGAGAAGTAATTACGTTGATAGAGTAAAAATTGTGGCTGTAGTGACGAGTTAGAGACAAAAGTTCTGTCTTAAAAAAGCGCACCTTCTCACTGTAGCTGTGACATCACGCACTCTAGCAGAGCCAATACACACTAATGGAAAAGCTGAAAATTTAACTAAAACCACACGATATTTAAACGCTTACAAGTTGAAAACTATAAAAGATACGAGGACGCTGATTTACACGGAGAACGATGAAAGATGATAGATGCTTTTGACGTTGAAATGACGTTTCTACGCCAAAGTATGACGATGATAGACGCTGATGAAAAGAGGGAAGTTGACAGAAAGTTGAACGATGATTCCCATAGACGACCATTATAAAAAAACGACGAAAAACGTTGAATAACGTTAAAAGTTTAAAAGCTGAAAACGTGAAAAGTAATAGCCTGCATCGTCTAACGATGACGCACGTTTAGAACGCTGAACGATGATTCTACGATGAAGCGTTGAGAAGTAGATAGCGACCGAAAAACGGGGCGAAATAATAAGAATAATAACTAGAAAAAGTAATTTCTCGAGAAATTACGTGGGAGAGCTGATCTGCTGACGCAACGATGACAAACGCTGATTAAGCTGCTGACGTCAAAAAGTTGACTACGGCAAAACGATGAAAACGATGAAAACGAGAAAACGTTGACAAAGATTAAAACGATGACAAAAGATGGCGATTAAAAAAATGATGATTAAAAAGATGACCAAGGTCATACTATGACAATATTAAAGAGATGACAATGATTCAAAAGTTGACCAAGGTTAAAAGATGTCAAAGATTAAAAGGTTGACCAATGTGCATTGTTGACAATCATAAATAAGCTGACTATCTTTTTGATTTGAAGAAAGTATTTGTAAATAATTACCTAACTGTGTAATATTTTAATAACTAGTAGAAATTTACCAGTCAGAAACAAAAATCTTGCCATTTAGGTAATAAATTACATTGGTGCTTTTATTTTGAAAGGATTTAGAGGTTGTGTGTGGGCGATTACTAAACTATAAAATAGTCATTAGATAGTCATAATTTATCATTCAATAGCAAGAATAGCCCTATTAAAGCAAAAGATTTAGATTTAGCCCTTTCAGAATAAAAGCACCCTAATAAGTTTGAGTGGCTATTTACTGAACTCTAAAGTAGTCCCATTAACGATTGGTAAGTATTCAGAACCACAATTTTTTTTAATCAATCTTGCCATTAAAGGTAATAAATTGTAATTGGTGCTTTTATTTTGAAAGGATTTAGAGGAAATGTGTGGGGGTAATAGCGTAACTGTCAATTTGTCTTTAATTACCCATTCAAAGGCAAAAAACAGTGCAGTTAAAGCTAATAATTGGCATTGGTGCTTTTATTTTGAAAGGATGTAGAGGAAGCACGTGTGGGTAATTACTAAACTGTTAATCTATCTTTAAATAGTCATAATTACCCATCTAAAAGTTGAAATATTGCTATTAAAGCTAATTATTTGGCTTGGTGCTTTTATTTTGAAAGGATTAAGAGGAAGTGTGTGCTTAATTACTACACAATCCAATAGTGTAGTTGAGTAATCAGTAATAAGCATGGAACTGCTGTCTACACTGAGCATCAGCAGTTTGACCTGTCAGTGAAATCTGCAGCTGCGCCGTCGCCATGGAGACGAAAGGCGGGAAAATCAGGCTCACTCTGCTCTGTAAAAGCAGAGTTTCACCCTGTATAAACAGGCTTGTTCCAGCTAAACCATGATAGTTATCACAAAAATTATTTCATTTTACGAGTCCCAAGGCTTCAATGAGCAAATGGTGTGAATTTTATATTTGAGGATAAAAGCTTGTAGCCACAGTGGCAATTTCAAAATATGTCTCCTCTGTTTTTCTCCCCAGACGTCTGCCGAAAATTATCATTAAAGTCTATGGGAGAATTTCGGGGTCTCTCTGCGCTTTGAGGTTGATAGCGACTAAAGTATAGGTCTGAGGGTATATCCAGACACATCATTAGAAAGAAGACAAGTATGACTACGATTTAGTGAAGTAATTATGCTGATGGAGTAAAAATTGTGGCTGTAGTGACGAGTTAGAGACAGAAGTTCTGTCTTAAAAAAGCGCACCTTCTCACTGTAGCTGTGACATCACACACTCTAAATGACCCAATACACACTAATGGAAAAGCTGAAAATTTAACAAAAACCACACGATATTTAAACGCTCACAAGTCGAAAACTATAAAAGATACGAGGACGCTGATTTACACGGAGAACGTTGAAAGATGATAGACGCTTTTGACGTTGAAATGACGTTTCTACGCCAAAGTATGACGATGATAGACGCTGATGAAAAGAGGGAAGTTGACAGAAAGTTGAACGATGATTCCCATAGACGACCATTATAAAAAAACGACGAAAAACGTTGAATAACGTTAAAAGTTGAAAAGCTGAAAACGTGAAAAGTAATAGCCTGCATCGTCTAACGATGACGCACGTTTAGAACGTTGAACGATGATTCTGCGATGAAGCGTTGAGAAGTAGATAGCGACCGAAAAACGGGGCGAAATAATAAGAATAATAATAATAACTAGAAAAAGTAATTTCTCGAGAAATTACGTGGGAGAGCTGATCTGCTGCCGCAACGATGACAAACGCTGATTAAGCTGCTGACGTCAAAAAGTTGACTACGGCAAAACGATGAAAACGATGAAAACGAGAAAACGTTGACAAAGATTAAAACGATGACAAAAGATGGCGATTAAAAAAATGATGATTAAAAATATGACCAAGGTCATACTATGACAATATTAAAGAGATGACAATGATTCAAAAGTTGACCACGGTTAAAAGATGTCAAAGATTAAAAAGTTGACCAAGGGGCATTGTTGACAATCATAAATAAGCTGACTATCTTTTTGATTTGAAGAAAGTATTTGTAAATAATTACCTAACTGTGTAATATTTTAATAACTAGTAGAAATTTACCAGTCAGAAACAAAAATCTTGCCATTTAAGGTAATAAATTACATTGGTGCTTTTATTTTGAAAGGATTTAGAGGTTGTGTGTGGGCAATTACTAAATTATAAAATAGTCATTAGATAGTCATAATTTATCATTCAATAGCAAGAATAGCCCTATTAAAGCAAAAGATTTAGATTTAGCCCTTTCAGAATAAAAGCACCCTAATAAGTTTGAGTGGCTATTTACTGAACTCTAAATTAGTCCCATTAACGATTGGTAAGTATTCAGAACCACAAATTTTTTTAATCAATCTTGCCATTAAAGGTAATAAATTGTAATTGGTGCTTTTATTTTGAAAGGATTTAGAGGAAATGTGTGGGGGTAATAGCGTAACTGTCAATTAGTCTTTAATTACCCATTCAAAGGCAAAAACAGTGCAGTTAAAGCTAATAATTGGCATTGGTGCTTTTATTTTGAAAGGATGTAGAGGAAGCACGTGTGGGTAATTACTAAACTGTTAATCTATCTTTAAATAGTCATAATTACCCATCTAAAAGTTGAAATAATGCTATTAAAGCTAATTATTTGGCTTGGTGCTTTTATTTTGAAAGGATTTAGAGGACGTGTGTGCTTAATTAATACACAATCCAATAGTGTAGTTGAGTAATCAGTAATAAGCATGGAACTGCTGTCTACACTGAGCATCAGCAGTTTGACCTGTCAGTCAAATCTGCAGCTGCGCCGTCGCCATGGAGACGAAAGGCGGGAAAATCAGGCTCACTCTGCTCTGTAAAAGCAGAGTTTCACCCTGTATAAACAGGCTTGTTCCAGCTAAACCATGATAGTTATCACAAAAATTATTTCATTTTACGAGTCCCAAGGCTTCAATGAGCAAATGGTGTGAATTTTATGTTTAAGGACAAAAGCTTGTAGCCACAGTCGCAATTTCAAAATATGTCTCCTCTGTTTTTTTCCCCAGACGTCTGCCGAAAATTATCATTAGAGTCAATGGGAGAATTTCGGGATCTCTCTGCGCTTTGAGGTTGATAGCGACTAAAGTATAGGTCTGAGGGTATATCCAGACACATCATTAGAAAGAAGACAAGTATGACTACGATTTAGTGAAGTACTTATGTTGATAGAGTAAAAATTGTGGCTGTAGTGACGAGTTAGAGACAGAAGTTCTGTCTTAAAAAAGCGCACCTTCTCACTGTAGCTGTGACATCACGCACTCTAACAGAGCCAATACACACTAATGGAAAAGCTGAAAATTTAACAAAAACCACACGATATTTAAACGCTCACAAGTCGAAAACTATAAAAGATACGAGGATGCTGATTTACACGGAGAACGTTGAAAGATGATAGACGCTTTTGACGTTAAAATGACGTTTCTACGCCAAAGTATGACGATGATAGACGCTGATGAAAAGAGGGAAGTTGACAGAAAGTTGAACGATGATTCCCATAGACGACCATTATAAAAAAACGACGGAAAACGTTGAATAATGTTAAAAGTTGAAAAGCTGAAAACGTGAAAAGTAATAGCCTGCATCGTCTAACGATGACGCACGTTTAGAACGTTGAACGATGATTCTGCGATGAAGCGTTGAGAAGTAGATAGCGACCGAAAAACGGGGCGAAATAATAAGAATAATAATAATAAAGAGCGAAGATATCAATAGTGTGAGAGCTGTTCAGCTCTCCCACTAACTAGAAAAAGTAATTTCTCGAGAAATTACGTGGGAGAGCTGATCTGCTGCCGCAACGATGACAAACGCTGATTAAGCTGCTGACGTCAAAAAGTTGACTACGGCAAAACGATGAAAACGATGAAAACGAGAAAACGTTGACAAAGATTAAAACGATGACAAAAGATGGCGATTAAAAAAATGATGATTAAAAATATGACCAAGGTCATACTATGACAATATTAAAGAGATGACAATGATTCAAAAGTTGACCACGGTTAAAAGATGTCAAAGATTAAAAAGTTGACCAAGGGGCATTGTTTACAATCATAAATAAGCTGACTATCTTTTTGATTTGAAGAAAGTATTTGTAAATAATTACCTAACTGTGTAATATTTTAATAACTAGTAGAAATTTACCAGTCAGAAACAAAAATCTTGCCATTTAAGGTAATAAATTACATTGGTGCTTTTATTTTGAAAGGATTTAGAGGTTGTGTGTGGGCAATTACTAAATTATAAAATAGTCATTAGATAGTCATAATTTATCATTCAATAGCAAGAATAGCCCTATTAAAGCAAAAGATTTAGATTTAGCCCTTTCAGAATAAAAGCACCCTAATAAGTTTGAGTGGCTATTTACTGAACTCTAAAGTAGTCCCATTAACGATTGGTAAGTATTCAGAACCACAAATTTTTTTAATCAATCTTGCCATTAAAGGTAATAAATTGTAATTGGTGCTTTTATTTTGAAAGGATTTAGAGGAAATGTGTGGGGGTAATAGCGTAACTGTCAATTAGTCTTTAATTACCCATTCAAAGGCAAAAACAGTGCAGTTAAAGCTAATAATTGGCATTGGTGCTTTTATTTTGAAAGGATGTAGAGGAAGCACGTGTGGGTAATTACTAAACTGTTAATCTATCTTTAAATAGTCATAATTACCCATCTAAAAGTTGAAATAATGCTATTAAAGCTAATTATTTGGCTTGGTGCTTTTATTTTGAAAGGATTTAGAGGAAGTGTGTGCTTAATTAATACACAATCCAATAGTGTAGTTGAGTAATCAGTAATAAGCATGGAACTGCTGTCTACACTGAGCATCAGCAGTTTGACCTGTCAGTCAAATCTGCAGCTGCGCCGTCGCCATGGAGACGAAAGGCGGGAAAATCAGGCTCACTCTGCTCTGTAAAAGCAGAGTTTCACCCTGTATAAACAGGCTTGTTCCAGCTAAACCATGATAGTTATCACAAAAATTATTTCATTTTACGAGTCCCAAGGCTTCAATGAGCAAATGGTGTGAATTTTATGTTTAAGGACAAAAGCTTGTAGCCACAGTCGCAATTTCAAAATATGTCTCCTCTGTTTTTTTCCCCAGACGTCTGCCGAAAATTATCATTAGAGTCAATGGGAGAATTTCGGGATCTCTCTGCGCTTTGAGGTTGATAGCGACTAAAGTATAGGTCTGAGGGTATATCCAGACACATCATTAGAAAGAAGACAAGTATGACTACGATTTAGTGAAGTACTTATGTTGATAGAGTAAAAATTGTGGCTGTAGTGACGAGTTAGAGACAGAAGTTCTGTCTTAAAAAAGCGCACCTTCTCACTGTAGCTGTGACATCACGCACTCTAACAGAGCCAATACACACTAATGGAAAAGCTGAAAATTTAACAAAAACCACACGATATTTAAACGCTCACAAGTCGAAAACTATAAAAGATACGAGGATGCTGATTTACACGGAGAACGTTGAAAGATGATAGACGCTTTTGACGTTAAAATGACGTTTCTACGCCAAAGTATGACGATGATAGACGCTGATGAAAAGAGGGAAGTTGACAGAAAGTTGAACGATGATTCCCATAGACGACCATTATAAAAAAACGACGGAAAACGTTGAATAATGTTAAAAGTTGAAAAGCTGAAAACGTGAAAAGTAATAGCCTGCATCGTCTAACGATGACGCACGTTTAGAACGTTGAACGATGATTCTGCGATGAAGCGTTGAGAAGTAGATAGCGACCGAAAAACGGGGCGAAATAATAAGAATAACTAGAAAAAGTAATTTCTCGAGAAATTACGTGGGAGAGCTGATCTGCTGCCGCAACGATGACAAACGCTGATAAAGCTGCTGATTAAGCTGCTGACGTCAAAAAGTTGACTACATCCAAAAGTTGACTACGGCAAAACGATGAAAACGAGGAAACGATGACAAAGATTAAAACGATGACAAAAGATGGCGATTAAAAACATGATGATTAAAAAGATGACCAAGGTCATACTAAGACAAGATTAAAATATGACAATGACTCAAAAGTTGACTAAGGTAAAAAGATGTCAAAGATTAAAAAGTTGACCAGAGTGCATTGTTGACAATCATAAATAAGCTCACTATCTTTTTGATTTGAAGAAAGTATTTGTAAATAATTACCTAACTGTGTAATAGTTTAATAACTATTAAAAATTTACCAGTCAGAAACAAAAATCTTGCCATTTAAGATAATAAATTACATTGGTGCTTTTATTTTGAAAGGATTTAGAGGTTGTGTGTGAGTGATTACTAAATTATAAAATAGTCATTAGATAGTCATAATTTATCATTCAATAGCAAGAATAGCCCTATTAAAGCAAAAGATTTAGATTTAGCCCTTTCAGAATAAAAGCACCCTAATAAGTTTGAGTGGCTATTTACTGAACTCTAAAGTAGTCTCATTAACGATTGGTTAGTATTCAGAACCACAAACTTTCTAATCAATCTTGCCATTAAAAGTAAAAAATTGTAATTGGTGCTTTTATTTTGAAAGGATTTAGAGGAAATGTGTGGGGGGTAATAGCGTAACTGTCAACTAGTCTTTAAATAATCATAATTACCCATTCAAAGGCAAAAACAGTGCAGTTAAAGCTAATAATTGGCATTGGTGCTTTTATTTTGAAAGGATGTAGAGGAAGCATGTGTGGGTCATTACTAAACTGTTAATCTATATTTAAACAGTCATAATTACCCATCTAAAAGCAGAAATATTGCTATTAAAGCTAATTATTTGGCTTGGTGCTTTTATTTTGAAAGGATTTAGAGGAAGTGTGTGCTTAATTACTACACAATCCAATAGTGTAGTTGACTAATCAGTAACAAGCATGGAACTGCTGTCTACACTGAGCATCAGGAGTTTGACCTGTCAGTGAAATCTGCAGCTGCGCCGTCGCCATGGAGACGAAAGGCGGGAAAATCAGGCTCACTCTGCTCTGTAAAAGCAGAGTTTCACCCTGTATAAACAGGCTTGTTTCAGCTAAACCATGATAGTTATCACAAAAATTATTTCATTTTACGAGTCCCAAGGCTTCAATGAGCAAATGGTGTGAATTTTATGTTTAAGGACAAAAGCTTGTAGCCACAGTGGCAATTTCAAAATATGTCTCCTCTGTTTTTCTCCTCAGACGTCTGCCAAAAATTATCATTAGAGTCAATGGGAGAATTTCAGGATCTCTCTGCACTTTGAGGTCGATAGTGACTAAAGTATAGGTCTGAGGGTATATCCAGACACATCATTAGAAAGAAGACAAGTATGACTACGATTTAGAGAAGTAATTACGTTGATAGAGTAAAAATTGTGGCTGTAGTGACGAGTTAGAGACAGAAGTTCTGTCTTAAAAAAGCGCACCTTCTCACTGTAGCTGTGACATCACGCACTCTAGCAGAGCCAATACACACTAATGGAAAAGCTGAAAATTTAACTAAAACCACACGATATTTAAACGCTCACAAGTTGAAAACTATAAAAGATACGAGGACGCTGATTTACACGGAGAACGATGAAAGATGATAGATGCTTTTGACGTTGAAATGACGTTTCTACGCCAAAGTATGACGATGATAGACGCTGATGAAAAGAGGGAAGTTGACAGAAAGTTGAACGATGATTCCCATAGACGACCATTATAAAAAAACGACGAAAAACGTTGAATAACGTTAAAAGTTTAAAAGCTGAAAACGTGAAAAGTAATAGCCTGCATCGTCTAACGATGACGCACGTTTAGAACGTTGAACGATGATTCTACGATGAAGCGTTGAGAAGTAGATAGCGACCGAAAAACGGGGCGAAATAATAAGAATAATAATAATAAAGAGCGAAGATCTCAATAGTGTGAGAGCTGTTCAGCTCTCCCACTAATAATAAAGAGCGAAGATATCAATAGTGTGAGAGCTGTTCAGCTCTCCCACTAATAAAGAGCGAAGATATCAATAGTGTGAGAGCTGTTCAGCTCTCCCACTAATAAAGAGCGAAGATCTCAATAGTGTGAGAGCTGTTCAGCTCTCCCACTAATAAAGAGCGAAGATCTCAATAGTGTGAGAGCTGTTCAGCTCTCCCACTAATAATAATAATAAAGAGCGAAGATCTCAATAGTGTGAGAGCTGTTCAGCTCTCCCACTAATAAAGAGCGAAGATATCAATAGTGTGAGAGCTGTTCAGCTCTCCCACTAATAATAATAATAATAATAAAGCTTAGAAAAACAATACAGTGAATGCTTTGCAGCATTCACTGTGATAATAAAGCTTAGAAAAACAATACAGTGAATGCTTTGCAGCATTCACTGTGATAAAGCTTAGAAAAACAATACAGTGAATGCTTTGCAGCATTCACTGTGATAAAGCTTAGAAAAACAATACAGTGAATGCTTTGCAGCATTCACTGTGATAACTAGAAAAAGTAATTTCTCGAGAAATTACGTGGGAGAGCTGATCTGCTGCCGCAAGGATGACAAACGCTGATTAAGCTGCTGACGTCAAAAAGTTGACTACGTCCAAAAGTTGACTACGGCAAAATGATGAAAACGACAAAACGTTGACAAAGATTAAAACGATGACAAAAGATGGCGATTAAAAAGATGATGATTAAAAAGATGACCAAGGTCATACTATGACAATATTAAAGAGATGACAATGATTCAAAAGTTGACCAAGGTTAAAAGATGTCAAAGATTAAAAAGTTGACCAAGGTGCATTGTTGACAATCATAAATAAGCTAACTATCTTTTTGATTTGAAGAAAGTATTTGTAAATAATTACCTAACCGTGTAATAGTTTAATAACTAGTAGAAATTTACCAGTCAGAAACAAAAATTTGCCATTTAATTTAATTACATTGGTGCTTTTATTTTGAAAGGATTTAGAGGTTGTGTGTGGGCGATTACTAAACTATAAAATAGTCATTAGATAGTCATATTTATCATTCATTAGCAAGAATAGCTCTATTAAAGCAAAAGATTTAGATTTAGCCCTTTCAGAATAAAAGCACCCTAATAAGTTTGAGTGGCTGTTTACTGAACTCTAAAGCAGTCTTATTAACGATTGGTAAATACAGAAGCTCTGTCTTTAAAAAGCGCACCCTCGCACTCTGGCTGTGACATCACGCACTCTAACTGATGCAATACACACTAATGGAAAAGCTGAAAATTTAACAAAAACCACACCATATTTAAACAATCACGAGTCGAAAAGTATAGAAGGTACGACAACGCTGATTTACAAGGAGAAAGTTGAACGATAATAGACGCTTTTGAAGTTGAAATGACGTTTCTACGCCTAAGTATGACAATGATAGACGCTGATGAAAAGAGGGAAGTTGACAAAAAGTTGAACGATGATTCCCATAGACGACCATTATAAAAAAACGATGAAAAAAGTTGAATAATGTTAAAAGTTGAAAAGCTAAAAACATAAAAAGTAATAGCCCACATCTCCTAAAGATGACTCACGTTTAGAAAGTTGAACGACGATTCTACGATGAAGCGTTAAAAAGTAGATAGCAATCAAAAAAAGGGCGGAATAAGTAGAATAATAACTAGAAAAAGTAATTTCTCGAGAAATTACGTGGGAGAGCTGATCTGCTGCCGCAAGGATGACAAACGCTGATTAAGCTGCTGACGTCACAAAGTTGACTACGTCCAAAAGTTGACTACGGCAAAACGATGAAAACAAGAAAACGTTGACAAAGATTAAAACGATGACAAAAGATGGCGAATAAAAAGATGATGATTAAAAAGATGACCAAGGTCATACTGTGACAATATTAAAGAGATGACAATGATTCAAAAGTTGACCAAGGTTAAAAGATGTCAAAGATTAAAAAGTTGACCAAGGTGCATTGTTGACAATCATAAATAAGCTGACTAGCTTTTTGATTTGAAGAAAGTATTTGTAAATAATTACCTAACTATGTAATAGTTTAATAACTATTAAAAATTTACCAGTCAGAATCAAATATCTTGCCATTTAGGGTAATAAATTACATTGGTGCTTTTATTTTGAAGGGATTTAGAGGTTGTGTGTGAGTTATTACTAAACTATAAAATAGTCATTAGATAGTCATAATTTATCATTCAATAGCAAGAATAGCCCTATTAAAGCAAAAGATTTAGATTAAGCCCTTTCAGAATAAAAGCACCCTAATAAGTGTGAGTGGTTATTTACTGAACTCTAAAGTAGTCTCATTAACGATTGGTAAGTATTCAGAACCAGAAATTTTCTAATCAATCTTGCCATTAAAGGTAATAAATTGTAATTGGTGCTTTTATTTTGAAAGGATTTAGAGGAAATGTGTGGGGGTAATAGCGTAGCTGTCAATTAGTCTTTAAATAATCATAATTACCCATTCAAAGGCAAAAACAGTGCAGTTAAAGCTAATAATTGGCATTGGTGCTTTTATTTTGAAAGGATGTAGAGGAAGCATCCATCCATCCATCCATCCATTTTCTTAACCGCTTACTCCCTAGTGCGGGGTCACGGGGTGCTGGAGCCTATCCCAGCTGGCTATGGGCGAGAGGCAGGGTACACCCTGGACAGGTCGCCAGTCCATCGCAGGGCAACACATAGACAGACAAGCATTCACTCACACACTCACACCTACGGACAATGGAGAGAGGCCAATCAACCTAATGCACGTCTTTGGACTGTGGGAGGAAGCCGGAGAACCCGGAGAGAACCCACGCAAGCACGGGGAGAACGTGCAAACTCCACACAGAAAGGCGCCAGGGTCGCCTCCGGGAATCGAACCCAGAACCTTCTTGCTGTGAGGCGACAGTGCTACCCACCGCACCACCGTGCCGCCTAGAGGAAGCATGTGTGGGTAATTACTAAACTGTTAATCTATCTTTAAATAGTCATAATTACCCTACTAAAAGCAGAAATACTGCTTTTAAAGCTAATTATTTGGTTTGGTGCTTTTATTTTGAAAGGATTTAGAGGAAGTGCGTGCTTAATTACTACACAATCCAATAGTGTAGTTGACTAATCAGTAACAAGCATGGAACTGCTCTGTACACTGAGCACCCGCTTCGGATGTTATCAGCCATTACGAATGGGCTGATCAGAACTTATCAGCGCATTCGAATGGGCCAGTAGGTGCCTGCTGTGCCTCCTCGTGAACAGCTAACAGCTAGCTAAGTTGCTATGTTAAGCAGCTTTAGAGGTTATTGTGGTTAGGGTTAGGGCTGGATAACAGGTGGGGGGTTCAGGTTACAGTTAGCTAACACAATACCGCTAGCTACTTGCTAAGTTATGCTCGCTAATAAATCAAAATCAAAAACTTCGATCCTCCCGTCGGAACAACAACCGCTCAACAGCGCCCCTACTGGCTCTGCTGGTTAAATCATCCGAGCCGTGATCAACCTTACGGATCATTGACAACGATCTACCGCACCTATTCACCGCTGCCAGCAGGTAGATGGGCACCTACCGGCCCATACGTATGGGCTGATAACCACTGATAATGACCATTGAATGGCGTGATAACGTCCGAAGCCGCTCCACTGAGCATCAGCAGTTTGACCTGTCAGTGAAATCTGCAGCTGCGCCGTCGCCATGGAGACGAAAGGCGGGAAAATCAGGCTCACTCTGCTCTGTAAAAGCAGAGTTTCACCCTGTATAAACAGGCTTGTTTCAGCTAAACCATGATAGTTATCACAAAAATTATTTCATTTTACGAGTCCCAAGGCTTCAATGAGCAAATGGTGTGAATTTTATGTTTAAGGACAAAAGCTTGTAGCCACAGTGGCAATTTCAAAATATGTCTCCTCTGTTTTTCTCCCCAGACGTCTGCGAAAAATTATCATTAGAGTCTATGGGAGAATTTCAGGATGTCTCTGCGCTTTGAGGTTGATAGCGACTAAAGTATAGGTCTGAGGGTAAAGCCAGACACATCATTAGAAAGAAGACAAGTATGACTACGATTTAGTGAAGTAATTACGTTGATAGAGTAAAAATTGTGGCTGTAGTGACAAGTTAAAGACAGAAGTTCTGTCTTAAAAAAGCGCACCTTCTCACTGTAGCTGTGACATCACGCACTCTAGCAGAGCCAATACACACTAATGGAAAAGCTGAAAATTTAACAAAAGCCACACGATATTTAAACGCTCACAAGTCGAAAAGTATAGAAGATACAAAGACGCTGATTTACACTGATAAAGTTGAAAGATGATAGACGCTTTTGAAGTTAAAATGACGTTTCTACGCCAAAGTATGACGATGATAGACGCTGATGAAAAGAGGGAAGTTGACAAAAAGTTAAACGATGATTCCCATAGACGACCATTATAAAAAAACGATGAAAAAAGTTGAATAACATTAAAAGTTGAAAAGCTGAAAACATAAAAAGTAATAGCCCACATCTCCTAAAGATGACACACGTTTAGAAAGTTGAACGACGATTCTACGATGAAGCGTTAAAAAGTAGATAGCAATCAAAAAAAGGGCGGAATAAGTAGAAGAAAAACTAGAAAAAGTAATTTCTCGAGAAATTACGTGGGAGAGCTGATCTGCTGCCGCAACGATGACAAACGCTGATTAAGCTGCTGACGTCAAAACATTGACTACGTCAAAAAGTTGACTACGTCCAAAAGTTGACTACGGCAAAACGAAGAAAACGATGAAAACGATGAAAACGAGAAAACGTTGACAAAGATTAAAAAGATGATGAATAAAAAGATGACCAAGGTCATACTATGACAATATTAAAGAGATGACTATGATTCAAAAGTTCACCAAGGTTAAAAGATGTCAAAGATTAAAAAGTTGACCAAGCTGCATTGTTAAAAATCATAAATAAGCTGACTATCTTTTTGATTTGAAGAAAGTATTTGTAAATAATTACCTAACTGTGTAATAGTTTAATAACTAGTAGAAATTTACCAGTCAGAAACGAAAATCTTGCCATTTAAGGTAATAAATTACATTGGTGCTTTGAAAGGATTTAGAGGTTGTGTGTGGGCAATTACTAAACTATAAAATAGTCATTAGATAGTCATAATTTATCATTCAATAGCAAGAAAAGCCCTATTAAAGCAAAAGATTTAGATTTAGCCCTTTCAGAATAAAAGCACCCTAATAAGTTTGAGTGGCTATTTACTGAACTCTAAAGTTGTCCCATTAACGATTAATTACTATTCAGAACCACAAACTTTCTAATCAATCTTGCCATTAAAGGTAATAAATTGTAATTGGTGCTTTTATTTTGAAAGGATTTAGAGGAAATGTGTGGGGGTAATAGCGTAACTGTCAATTAGTCTTTAAATAATCATAATTACCCATTCAAAGGCAAAAACAGTGCAGTTAAAGCTAATAAATGGCATTGGTGCTTTTATTTTGAAAGGATTTAGAGGAAGCATGTGTGGGTAATTACTAAACTGTTAATCTATCTTTAAAAAGTCATAATTACCCATCTAAAAGCAGAAATACTGCTATTAAAGCTAATTATTTGGCTTGGTGCTTTTATTTAGACAAGGATTTAGAGGAAGTGCATGCTTAATCACAACACAATCCAATAGTGTAGTTGAGTAATCAGTAATAAGCATGGAACTGCTGTCTACACTGAGCATCAGCAGTTTGACCTGTCAGTGAAATCTGCAGCTGCGCCGTCGCCATGGAGACGAAAGGCGGGAAAATCAGGCTAACTCTGCTCTGTAAAAGCAGAGTTTCACCCTGTATAAACAGGCTTGTTCCAGCTAAACCATAATAGTTATGACAAAGATTATTTCATTTTTCGAGTCCCAAGGCTTCAATGAGCAAATGGTGTGAATTTTATGTTTGAGGACAAACGTTTGTAGCCGCAGTCGCAATTTCAAAATATGTCTCCTCCTTGTTTTTCTCCAGACGTCTGCCAAAAATTATCATTAGAGTCTATGGGAGAATTTCAGGATCTCTCTGTGCTTTGAGGTCGATAGCGACTAAAGTATAAGTCTGAGGGTAAAGCCAGACACATCATTAGAAAGAAGACAAGTATGACTACGATTTAGTAAAATAATTACGTTCATAGAGTAGAAATTGTGGTTGTAGCGATGAGTTAAAGACGGAAGTTCTGTCTTTAAAAAGCGCACCCTCGCACTCTGGCTGTGACATCACGCACTCTAAATGACCCAATACACACTAATGGAAAAGCTGAAAATTTAACAAAAACCACACCATATTTAAACGCTCACGAGTCAAAAAGTATAGAAGATACGACAACGCTGATTTACGAGGAGAAAGTTGAGCGATGATGGACGCTTTTGAAGTTGAAATGACGTTTCTACGCCAAAGTATGACGATGATAGACGCTGATGAAAAGAGGGAAGTTGACAAAAAGTTTAACGATGATTCCCATAGACGACCATTATAAAAAAACGATGAAAAAAGTTGAATAACGTTAAAAGTTGAAAAGCTGAAAACATAAAAAGTAATAGCCCACATCTCCTAAAGATGACACACGTTTAGAAAGTTGAACGACTATTCTACGATGAAGCGTTAAAAAGTAGATAGCAATCAAAAAAAGGGCGGAATAAGTAGAAAAATAATAATAAAGACCGAAGATAACAATAGTGTGAGAGCTGTTCAGCTCTCCCACTAATAAAGACCGAAGATAACAATAGTGTGAGAGCTGTTCAGCTCTCCCACTAATAATAAAGACCGAAGATAAAAATAGTGTGAGAGCTGTTCAGCTCTCCCACTAAAAACAAACACTGGGAGCCGCGGAGGGCGGCAATATTATATTATTTGAGAACATTCAACATTTGTTTTTTAATCCAAAGAAGACATAAAAGTCAGGGCTCAGAGATCTAACCGATGATAAAACATTGTCAAGGCATCGACAAGGACAGCTAACTCGCTTTTCCCTGCTTCAAACAGCTGCTGTAACTGAGAGCAACCCGTGCGGCATCGCCAGTCAATCTGGAAACAAATTCATTGGTTCGGACGCTTTAGGTGTGTGAACTGGGGAGGAGATGGCAGCGGCAACTGAAGAGCGACTGAATAGAGTTGATGTCTTCTCCACTGACAGGCGCATTCATTTGATAATGCACGTACCTTGGCTGACAGTTCAGTTGAAAAACACACTGAATCTTTATCAATGAATAACATCTATGAACTGCAGTTTCTTCCTTGATTATCCATGATTATTATGGAAGAAGCGCAAATCATCGACAGTCCAAACTGTGCAATTAATACTGTGTTTACGATAAAGGTAATAAATAATAATAATAGTATTTTCAATTTAAAATGCACTGCATATCTGCATATTTTAAACGAATGTCGAAGTGCTACAAATAAATTAGACGAGAAAGCTACAATAAATACATACGTGTTTATTTTGCAGAGTAAACATATGTAGAACAAACTACTTGCTGCATTAATGAGTCTTAGACCTGGAGCTGATCACGCTGCCCAGTCTCTTACGGAGCTTTGTGCCGGAGCTGAAGTATTTCTCACCTGCTGATCGAGTGGTAGCAACACATTAGCATGTCTAGGCACCTCTACGGAGGAGGGGGAGGGATGTGAAGTTTGCCTTTGCGACTGTGAGCAAACATGATATAAACAAAAGCTTGGTCGAACTCAGATCTAAGTCATCTGAGTACGAAACACATCACATATAATTCAATCTTGTGTTTCATTCAAAAAGCAGTCTGGAGCTCTCTCCTAAGACTGCTGCCCCGGATAAGCTTTGATATCATCCCCGGATAAGCTTTGATAAAAAATTAAAAGCAGAGGTATGACTTTTGTTGTTTTCCGTTTTTCTCTAAATGAAAAAACAGTTTTAAATCCAATTCTTTGTGTTTTTGTTAAAAAGATATTTTTGCTCAGTTTATTTTGTGGTTTGTAAGGCTGTGCTTTGATTGAAATCAGTCAAAACAACTTCTTGCTACATCTAGTGCCCCACTCCCGTTTCTCTCGTAGCCTGCATTTGCACATGCATACATCTGTGTATTGGTCACTCTCTGTGTGGACACAGGACTCCAAAACACGTCACATACAGTATCATCATCATATCATCATTGCGTTGTATTCAGAGTCAATGACTGGTCGTGTATGCAAACTATAGGCCATAATCGAGTTTAATGTCTCCACCAAATTATAAGCAGAGAACGACTTTTTTGTTTTCCGTTTGTCTCTAAACAAAAAAACGTATTAAATCCAATTCTGTGTCTTTGTAAAAAACAAATATTTTTGCCTGGTTTATTGGTTTGTAAGGCGGTGCTTTGATTAAAATCTGTTTGCCGCTGTTAGCCAGAGAAACGAGAAAGCCCGTGAAAGTAGATGGATGAACGGATGGGAAATCAAAATGTTGAAACGTACAGGGGCAGATTAAGTGACCTCAGCCACTCAGCTACAATGACACGCCCAGTCAAAACAAGTCAAACTGCAGTTCTGCAGACACAGAGTAAACACATATGAACAAACATTTTGCTGTAATGCATCGCTGTAGATCTGCTGAGTTCTGGTGTCCTGTCAAAGATCGACGATCGAACGATCGACAACTGCTGTAAAACAAAAAATTCCTATGATTATTACGGTTATTGATGTTAAATCTACGACTACTGGAAAACAGCCATTAACAAGTTGTCGAAAAGAGCTATCTTTTAACTTTCTCTGTGTGAATCAGCGTCCTTGTATCTTCTATAGTTTTCGACTTGTGAGCATTTACATATCGGGTGTTTTTTGTTAAATAGCTTTTCCATTAGTGTGTATTGCGTGAGCTAGAGTGCATGATGTCACAGCTAGAGTGCGAGGGCTCGTTTTTTTTTTAAAACAGAACTTCTGTCTTTAACTCGCTACTACAGCCACAATTTTTATTCTATCAACGTATCACTATATCATAATCATACTTGTCTTCTTTCTACCTATGTGTCTGGATAAGCCATCAGATCTATACTTTAGTCGCTATCGACCTCAAAGCGCAAAGAGATCCTAAATTTTCCCCATTGACTCTAATGATAATTTTTGGCAGACGTTTGGGAGGAACGGCGATGGAGACACATTTGGAAATCGCGTCTGTGGACAGTCTTTGCTCCTCAAACATAAAATTCACACCAGCTGCTCAGTAAAGCCTTGGGATTCATGAAATCAAGTAATCTCTATGATAAGTATTATAGTTTAGTTGGAACAAGCCTGTTTATAAGGTGTTATAATGGGTGAAACTCAGCTTTTACAGAGCAGAGCTCTTAGCCTGATTTTCCCGCCTTTCGTCTCCATGACAACGGCGCAGCTGCAGTAGTTGAGGGACTGAACAGTTTGATTGACAGGTCAAACTCCTGATGCTCAGTGTCCATAGTAGTTCCATGCGTTTTACTGATTAGTCAATTACGATATTGGATTGTGTAGTAATTAAGCACACACTTCCTCTAAATCCTTTCAAAATAAAAGCACCAAGACAACTAATTAGCTTTTATAGCATTATTTTTGCTTTTGAATGATTAATTATGACGATTTAAAGACCAATTGACAGTTTAGGAAATACGAGCACACACTTCCTTGAAGTAATTTCAAAATAAAAGCCAAATCTTTAGCTTTAATAGCACTATCTTTGCTTTTGAATGATAAATTATGACTATTTCAAGACTATTTTAAAGTTTAGCCACAGACGTGCCCTCTAAATCCTTTCAGAATAAAAGCAGTAATGTAATTCATGAGTTTAAATTGAAGAGTTTTTGTAATTACTGGGTAACTTTGATTGCTTAACTGTTAAAAAGTTTAAACCTATTGAACCACAAATACTTCCTTCAGTCTTTTTAAAACTTTTCATGATCGTCAATGATGCACCTTGGTCACCTATTTTGTCTGTCACCTTTTACGTTGGTAAACTTTTTAATCTTTTTCATCTTTTTAATCTTTGTCTTCTTTATACCTTGATCAACTTGTCATCTTTTTACATTGGTCAACTTTGTAATCTTTATCATCTTTTTACCTTAATCGTTGTTATCTTTTAAATTTTTGTCATCGTTTTGTCTTGGTCACTGTCTTGACGTCAGCAGCTTTTCAGCATTTGGCATCGTTTGGCAACAGAACAGCTCTCCCACGTAATTTTTCGGAAAAATTACTTTTTCTAGTTTGTCTTGATGTTTTTATGGTAGGCTGTTGATTCTATAAGAACTTTATGTACAGTATAAAGAAGTAAAAGTCAATACATTTCAGTATGAATTGGACTTGCAAAATATGCAAATTTGAAACAAGAAAGAATGAGCTCTTAAAAAACATGTCATGTTAATAACTTAAAATACAATAAATTACCTGATCAGCCAAGAGCTGGAGTGGGAATTGTTACCATGATTTGATTTAATAGCACCAACCAAAATTTGATGAGTGTATGTGTATGTGCAGCGAAAAACAGCAGTCTTCAATCTGTCGGCCTGATAGCAGTAGTGGGAGCTCAGTAATGGCAATGTCATTTCCATGCTGCTTTAAGTGGGACTTTATTATAGGAATTAAAGTGGCTGGTAGAGCTATAAAAGGGGCTGAGTGAGGGGAGTGGCGTGCTGCTCTTATTTGTCTGCTTTACATAGAACAGAACTAAGAGACATTTGTTCCCCTGCTGTAAATGAAAACTACTCTTCTGGACCGAGCACACAGTTGATCTGTAGTAAATTATAAAGGGAGAGTGCTTTAAAAGTGCAAAAAGACTGAACTGAACGAGGTTTTAATAGAATGAGTGAGAGGATAACTTCACTCAGGCTTTGCAGAAGCAGGGCGTCATTAAAAAAGACAAGCAGTGCGAAGTTCTCTTCAGATTTAGGGTCAACGATGCAGATGTAGCACTGCGTTTTTTTCTGTAGTTATGCTGTTGGTACCTTGATGTTGGTGGTACATCAGAATATAATCCTCAAACCCAGTTTAAATGAATCCAACCTGCAGGTGACTGTTCTGCTACTGGATTCCTGTTGCTGGTCGGGGGCGATACTACTGTATCTTCTTTAATCTGACAGTACAAATTAGTTATATAGTGGAAATGTAACAGTTTTTTTTTTATTTATGTAACCTGTGAACTGACTTCATGCATTATTCTGAGTACTGTACAGTACATGCACTCACTCAAAAGTTTGCCCAAACATCATTTAGTGATTCTGAATCAGATTGCCAGGTTGCTCTGTGCAGCAGTGATGAGAGCAAGTTATTTCTAAATGAATGTTTTCAAATGAGCAGTTCTCCAAACAAGCACAGTGATGCCTCACTCCACGTGGCTCCATGCAACCTGTGCATAGAAACAGCTCCCTCTGAATAGAAATAAGCAAAGTGACTCTATGCATGACTGCAAAATACTTTGGTTTTGTTAAGAAACATTAAGTTCACATTTATGCACAATTTGAGGACATATTTTCAAAGGAGAAAAAGCACTTCTCTAAAAAACTAGACTTGTATTTTTTTGTATATATTTTATTGATCAAACATAGGTGATTATGAAAAACAGTGAGAAATCAGTGTTCAGATGCAAATTAACAGTACTAGTACAGTTTTTAGTTTTGATAAGGACCAGATAGAAGCAACAACACACCCAGCACAAAAACAATCCACTATAACAGCAGAATATGAGTCTGGGCTTTAATTTACAGCCAGCAAGTAGTGAGGAGTTTTTTCACCTCCTCATCAGTATAAGCAAACAGGAGCTTTCATGCAGATGCCAATAAAATAAAAATTATAATACAGCCAATGAAGACGTCTCCACACAGATTTGATGACAGGCCACTTCTATCTGTTTTACTAGGCTCATGCCCTCAGAGATAGGCTGTGAAGGACCGCATCCTGCAATACCTTTATTGTGCTGTAGTGTTCTTGTGGGTTTTGTCACTCCAGTGGAATCAAAACAACTATGTTTATGACATTATTTAAAATCTGTGATGAACAACAATTGAGCTAATGACGCTTAGCCTAACGTAATGAATTAATCTCCAGAGAGTGTAGTAAACAAGCCGCTGAGTGTAAGATCAATGACTGCTCAGCTGAGGTTCTGCCATACTATAGCAATATTAATAATGTAATGCTGAAAACTTAATATGAAAATCTCTAAAATATGCTTCACTTTGTTTAAAAGTGAAGTGATTAGGAATATGCTGTCACTATGACTATGGCTGCCATCCATCCATCCATCCATCCATCCATCCATCCATCCATCCATCCATCCATCCATCCACCCACCCACTTTCAACTGTTTATCCAGGGCCGGATCAAGGGGGCAGCAGTCCGAGCAAAGAGTTCCAGACTTCCCTCTCCCTCTTCTCAGGCCAGCCGAGAGACATAGTCTTTCCAGCGTTTCCTGGGTCTTCCCCGGGGCCTCCTACCGGTGCGACATGCCCAGAACAGGTCCAGAGGATGATGATTTTTGCAGATGATGGGGCCGGAGAGGGTCTGGTCTTCCTCTACTGAGAAGCTCTTTTTGTACAAGCACTATTTATTAAGTAAAGCCTTACATCAATAAACAATAGACTCATGTTTAGTTCAAAACCAATCGTTTTGAAGGATCTAATCATTCACCTTTTCAAACCTTAGCTTCGGAGGTTACAGCTGTTAAATAGTTCCTGGTAAATAGTACCTTGAGACTTTTATTTATTTTTATTTTATGTTTTTGACTGATAATTTAATTTATTTATTTTTAATCCAGTTTTGATTGTCATCTAGAAACCAACACTATCATCCTCAGAAGAAATTGTCTAGGTTAACATGAATATAATATTCAGTCTTTTTCAACTCTTAATATTGGGTGAGAAATTAGAACCACTTTCAAAACACAAAAAATGTAAAGAACACAAATATTTAGACCTCCTCCCTTTTGATACATGGATTTAACCCATGAGTCAATTGTGCTAAAAAGAAAATAGATGTTAGCATGTGTACCTGGATTAACCCAGGTTCACCCTTCATCAAAACCTGATTTCACGAAGATGATATGGATTGAAAATGACAAGAACAGAAGTGATTGTATACTGTGGTCCTTTAAACATCTGTAAACATACAAAGTATATACTGTACAGTATGTATACTGAATTCAGTAGCACCTTCTAAAACTCTTAGGAAGAAACATCTGTTTGTTTTTGTTTGTTAAATCAGACTTCCACAAAGCGTGATTAGGTTAAATAAAATGTAACAAAATAAAAATCAAGTCTGCGTTGGAGTCAGAAGTCCAAGTCAAAAAGTCATGTATAGTCAGAAAAAATAATCCCATGCAAATGGTTATATGGGAGCGATCTCTTCAAAATCGTAAATCCATGGACAGTAATGCACTTCTAAAAACTTCAATTAAGATATTGCTTAGTGATTCTATTAAATGTTTTGTTTGTAAATTTAGCATCTCCAATATTCCAATATTTCTAGGAAAATTCTGAATAGAATCAATCTTTTTGTAAACCTTTCGGAGTAAATAATCTGGCCACATAACACAAATTAACCCTGTAAAGTTATAGCAAATCCCAATAACGTGAGTCAGAGATAACATGAATACGCTACAGTAGATTCACATTCAGTTAGTATTCATTGATAAACCACCAGGACTGTCTGGGTGAAAACAGCTCCATATGGTTCTAAAGTTAATTAACCCTTTGGTGTGAGGACAGACAAGGTGGGGGTGAGGTGTCAAACATTGGAACCTGTCACAGTCCAGGTCATTTAGCCACTGCACTCAATCATTTCCGGTTTTATTTTGTACCACTTCCTGTTCAGTGCCCATGTTTTCAGTTCCAGCTTTACCTCCGGTTTTAGTTTGACGCACCTGTGCCCTGTTACTAATTACTCACCTGCTAACTATCCAGCCATCATCTTCACTCAGTATTTAAGCACCACCCCTCAGCCCTGCACCTTGCCAGATTGTCTTTGTGTATGAATCAGCAATCCAGCGTTATCCTCATGATCTTGAACCTGTGTATGACCTCGCTTCTCCTGACCCAGATTCTCGTCTCATCTCTGATCCTGCCGTGCCGTGAGTTTGACCCTAGCCTGCCTTGACCACCGCTTGTCTAAACCCTGTCTGTACTGAACCTGCCTGATCTGTGTACCGACCCTTGCCTGCCTGACCACGAGCGTGAATAAACACTGTTGTTCACTGAGCCTTGTCTCCGCTGTGCGTGTGGGTCCGCTGCCTTGAGTCCGTGACAGTACAATCTGGCCACACTCGGACCCAGCCGGCGTCTTGCATCGGTTTAAGGGCTGCAAGGGATTTTGTTTGTGTACTCGGACAACGCAGAGTCGTGATGGTTTTTACCTGCTCGAGGCTGCCGGAGGACCTCCGCTGGTGCTTCGGGGAGCTCGCGAGGAATTACGCGGAAGCCCCCAGTCTGAAGGCGCGGCTCCGCGTAATAAAACAGGCGATCGCTATCCTGGAGGAGGAATTTTGGTGGCTTGACTACCCAGGAGTGCAGACACTTTTTGAGAAACTCCAGGCAGTACGGAGGGATTTGGCACGCGCTCTGCGCGCGGCGCCCGCCGGCGTCTCATCAGCTGTTCCGGCTGCACCGGAAAGCGCTCCTGTCGCTGCTCAGTCAAGCCAAGCTCACGTTCCTGTCGCTGCTCAGTCAAGCCAAGCTCACGTTCCTGTCGCTGCTCAGTCAAGCCAAGCTCACGTTCCTGTCGCTGCTCAGTCAAGCCAAGCTCACGTTCCTGTCGCTGCTCAGTCAAGCCAAGCTCACGTTCCTGTCGCTGCTCAGTCAAGCCAAGCTCACGTTCCTGTCGCTGCTCAGTCAAGCCAAGCCCCTGCCCACGTTACCGCCATAGTTCCCCAGTCCAATCCAGTCCGTGCCGTGGATCCAGCCCCTGCTTCAGCCCTGGCGGTTGAGGAGGTGAAGTCCACAGCTAGTCGTCGGAGGTCCAGACGGCGTCGACGACAGCCGGATTCCCCTGTCCAGGCTCCAGAGGACTCGGTCACAGAAATCAAGCGGCCCTCTCCGCCAGCAGAGGGCACTCCCGCTCCATCATACGACATGCCCATCTCCATCGCAGGCATCCCGGACAGCATCTTCCTGCGGATCCGTGCCCAATGCGCCCCTCCGGTCCTGTTCCTGTTTGCACACTGGCTGAACTCCGCTGAGGCAGAGACCGACCCGGTAAGCAAGGAGCGTCACTTCCGTGAAGCCGCCCTGCTCATCGCCCGGAAGCCTGCGCTGCGCGAGGCCCTGGGTTTCATTGAACCCCCATCAGAGCCTGCACCCGTTCCTGCATCAGAGCCTGCACCCGTTCCTGCATCAGAGCCTGCACCCGTTCCTGCATCAGAGCCTGCACCCGTTCCTGCATCAGAGCCTGCACCCGTTCCTGCATCAGAGCCTGCACCCGTTCCTGCATCAGAGCCTGCACTGGCCCCAGCGTCTAAGTCTGCATCACTGGCCCCAGCGTCTAAGTCTGCATCACTGGCCCCAGCGTCTAAGTCTGCATCACTGGCCCCAGCGTCTAAGTCTGCATCACTGGCCCCAGCGTCTAAGTCTGCATCACTGGCCCCAGCGTCTAAGTCTGCATCACTGGCCCCAGCGTCTAAGTCTGCATCACTGGCCCCAGCGTCTCTGGCTGCACCACTGGCCCCAGCGTCTCTGGCTGCACCACTGGCCCCAGCGTCTCTGGCTGCACCACTGGCCCCAGCGTCTCTGGCTGCACCACTGGCCCCAGCGTCTCTGGCTGCACCACTGGCCCCAGCGCCCCTGGCTGCACCACTGGCGGCAGCAACTTCCGCCCTAGCCTCACCTCAGCCATGCCGAGCTCCAGCTCACGCCGCACCTCAGCCATGCCGAGCTCCAGCTCACGCCGCACCTCAGCCATGCCGAGCTCCAGCTCACGCCGCACCTCAGCCATGCCGAGCTCCAGCCCAGCCTGCAGCAGCTCGAGCCTCAGCCCAGCCTGCAGCAGCTCGAGCCTCAGCCCAGCCTGCAGCAGCTCGAGCCTCAGCCCAGCCTGCAGCAGCTCGAGCCTCAGCCCAGCCTGCAGCAGCTCGAGCCTCGGCTGCGTCACGTCAAGTTCAAGGCCCAGCTCAGTCACGTCAGGTTCAAGCCTCGGCTCCAGCTCAAGCCCAAGATCAAGCTCCAGCTCAGTCACGTCAGGTTCAAGCCTCGGCTCAAGATCAAGCTCCATCTTTACGCCAGCTAGCGGACACCCCTGGCCAGTCACACCAGGCCTCAGTTCCTGTTCCTGTCGGCCATATTGAGGCCGCTCCCGTTCCTGTCGGCCATATTGAGGCCGCTCCCGTTCCTGTCGGCCATATTGAGGCCGTTCTAGTCCCAGTTCCTGTCGGCTCCTCAGAGGAGGACGCCGTTCTAGTTCCTGTCGGCCAAGTAGAGGCCGTTCTAGTCCCAGTTCCTGTCGGCTCCTCAGAGGAGGACGCCGTTCTAGTTCCTGTCGGCCAAGTAGAGGCCGTTCTAGTCCGAGTTCCTGTCGGCTCCTCAGAGGAGGACGCCGTTCTAGTTCCTGTCGGCCAAGTAGAGGCCGTTCTAGTCCCAGTTCCTGTCGGCTCCCCTGAGGAGGACGTCGTTCTAGTTCCTGCCACTGTCTGCCCCTCGGAGGCCGCAGCCCCTGACGATCCCCAGGAGGGGGTCGTCCCGGCCGCAGCGTCTGCCGCAGTGTCTGTTGCAGCTCCTGCCGACCTCCCGGAGGAGGTTGGTCCAGCTCCGTCTCCGGCCGACCTCCCGGAGGAGGTCGGTCCAGCTCCGTCTCCGGCCGACCTCCCGGAGGAGGTCGGTCCAGCTCCGTCTCCGGCCGACCTCCCGGAGGAGGTGGTCGGCCCGCTCCTGGTTCATGTGTTTTTTGAGCCAATGTGTGCAGGTGCTGCCCCTGGAGGCCCGGTCCCGGGCACGCTCGCCTCAGCTCCTGGTGGTCCGGCCCCGGACACGTTCGCCTCAGCTCCTGGTGGTCCGGCCCCGGACACGTTCGCCTCAGCTCCTGGTGGTCCGGCCCCGGACACGTTCGCCTCAGCTCCTGGTGGTCCGGCCCCGGACACGTTCGCCTCAGCTCCTGGTGGTCCGGCCCCGGACACGTTCGCCTCAGCTCCTGGTGGTCCGGGGTCGGCTACGTCTCCACGTCTGTCTTCGCCTCTGGTTCCTGCCCCGTCTCCACGTCTGTCTTCGCCTCTGGTTCCTGCCCCGTCTCCACGTCTGTCTTCGCCTCTGGTTCCTGCCCCGTCTCCACGTCTGTCTTCGCCTCTGGTTCCTGCCCCGTCTCCACGTCTGTCTTCGCCTCTGGTTCCTGCCCCGTCTCCACGTCTGTCTTCGCCTCTGGTTCCTGCCCCGTCTCCACGTCTGTCTTCGCCTCTGGTTCCTGCCCCGTCTCCACGTCTGTCTTCGCCTCTGGTTCCTGCCTCGTCTCCACGTCCGTCTTCGCCTCTGGTTCCTGCCTCGTCTCCACGTCCGTCTTCGCCTCTGGTTCCTGCCTCGTCTCCACGTCCGTCTTCGCCTCTGGTTCCTGCCTCGTCTCCACGTCCGTCTTCGTCTCTGGTTCCTGCCGCGTCTCCACGTCCGTCTTCGCCTCTGGTCCCAGCCTCGTCACCACGTCGGTCCTCGTCTCTGGTCCCAGCCTCGTCTCCACGCCGGTCCTCGTCTCTGGGCCCAGCCTCGCCTCCACGTCTGCCCCTGGTTCCGGCTTTGTCTCCACGCCTGTCTTCGTCGCTGTTCCCGGCTTCCCGCCAGCTTTCGCCTCGCCTGCCCGACGGAGGGCCAGGTCCTTGGCGAATCCTGTGGCAGGGATGGCGCTGCCTCCTGCGTCGTCGGCGACCTCGGCTGGCCGGTTCCGGAGGCGACCACCTACCTGGAGATCGCTGTTTCCTGCTTCGACGATGGCGCGGGCTCTGGCACTGCCGACCGCCGCGTCTTCTCAGTCCCCTGGAGCACCCCCGGTCTGGAGAGCACCGGCGCATGCGTTTGGCCACTGGAGGCAGCATGTTTCGACGTCGGCCTCCTAGAACTCTAGCCTTGTCTCCGGGCATAAGATGTGCCGTCTCGGCCTGGCGGCTGCACGGCCGTGACTCTCCTCGTCACCACCCCCCTTGAGGGATTGCCTGAACTTTGTTACCATCCATCATGGACTCATTATTCATGGACTCACCTCATAGACTTGGTTCTGTTCTCTGCCACTCATTTCTTGTGTCTTCATTCTCATGTGTGTTCTAGTCCGTCGCCCCTCCTGCTTAGCTGTGTTTTCCTGTTTTTTCTTGGTTTTCTGTTGGTCGTCTGGGAATCCGCCCTAGACGGGGGGGTTCTGTCACAGTCCAGGTCATTTAGCCACTGCACTCAATCATTTCCGGTTTTATTTTGTACCACTTCCTGTTCAGTGCCCATGTTTTCAGTTCCAGCTTTACCTCCGGTTTTAGTTTGACGCACCTGTGCCCTGTTACTAATTACTCACCTGCTAACTATCCAGCCATCATCTTCACTCAGTATTTAAGCACCACCCCTCAGCCCTGCACCTTGCCAGATTGTCTTTGTGTATGAATCAGCAATCCAGCGTTATCCTCATGATCTTGAACCTGTGTATGACCTCGCTTCTCCTGACCCAGATTCTCGTCTCATCTCTGATCCTGCCGTGCCGTGAGTTTGACCCTAGCCTGCCTTGACCACCGCTTGTCTAAACCCTGTCTGTACTGAACCTGCCTGATCTGTGTACCGACCCTTGCCTGCCTGACCACGAGCGTGAATAAACACTGTTGTTCACTGAGCCTTGTCTCCGCTGTGCGTGTGGGTCCGCTGCCTTGAGTCCGTGACAGAACCTTGCCTCAGAGACTCAAGTAAAATCTATTTAGATGTTATCTGTTTCAGTAAACATCCACATCAACCAGTATCTGGTCATAATTACTATCCCGTTTTATCATTATCATTATTACATTATCATCACTCAGGGATGAAAATGCACTATAGAATTCATCTATTTTTTTATCAATCTGACACGTATGCTTTCCTTATAAAATCTTTAAAAATTCAATTCAATCTTACTGATTTCTTTTTTTAAAAAAAGCCTAAATTAATAAATTAAGTCTGAATATAAAAACTACTCATTCTAAATTTACTGTTGAAATATAGTATTGATTTGAGAAACATCCTAATAATTTATGCTTTCTCTATATGATTCTATGTTCATTGCTGTGTCTTCTCTATGCTCTGACCTGTCGTCCTCTGCTATCTCTGTGGTTTAGCTGATTTTGATGAAATCCTTGGGTCTGGATCGAACTGCATCTGGTTCTTCTTGATTAGAACAGTCACATTATGATTCTGACCGCTCTGTCAGTGCTGTTGTCTTCTTCATTCGTTTTCATGGACCTTTCTCACACCAGCTGGTGTAAACTTCCATCACCTTCCGTTCTTTGAAGAGTCAGCAGCTGTTCTTCATCTCCCAGTCACCAACACCTTCCCGTCTTCACTCTTGAGCATCTGTTGCATCTTCTCTTTTGTTCTGATTCTGGTGCCTGTATTCAACAAACACCTACTGGAAGAAAATCATTTTTTCCTGGAACAAGCAGTTAGTTAGAGTCTTGGTCTGTGTCCTGCACAGAGATCAGAGAGAGGTCAGAGAGTGTCCTTTCTCCCCCACTGTGGGTCTGCTGCTGGTCAACTATCAGCTTTTGTTCGTCCCAGATTCCTGTAGAGATGACGTCTCCTTGATGGATCAAAGCTCCTCACACAGAGACAGCAGGGTGCAGATCCTTGATTCCTCCCCTACTTGCTAATTTCTCCCCTTCTTCTGCTTCAACCTTTTGCTAAATGAGTGACACGGACTACATATTAAAATGGTTTTTGTTTCTATAGTTTACCTGGTACCAAAGCTGAACATCCTCACCCAGTTTTCCATTGTTTGCAGCCTGTTATTTGGAGCCTGTAAGAATTAAATAGTCATTTCTTTGGTTTTGTTCCTAGACTCACTTGGGCAGCTGCACACAGACACTGAAAGAGTCATCACAATCTTATAGCATTATATTATTAGATCAATCATATCCCTTTAACTCCAGTGGGACATCCATAGATCTACTATCTTCATAATAGTTATCTTATATAACAGTTGTAATTAATCTAGACTTAAAAACCAACAATAACAAAAAACAGACAAGCTACATCTGACACAAAGTGACATATAACACACAAGCTGAGTGGTTAAAGTGGTTCACAATCTTGCTTAATTTTTTACTCGTACGGTGGTTTTCCCTTATAAGCCCCCATGACTTCACAAATTCTTCGTAATCCTACCAGTGATCAATCAGTTACCTTTCTCTGTTTGTTTGTTTTTTTCTTTTTTCTCCACACTGACGTCTCGTGACTTAACCAATACGAAGCGCTACAACACCCAAAGTGTTTCCGTAAACAGAGATGATTTATAACACTGTACTCAACAACTGAATGGAGCGTCCGCTGTCCGCCACCCGGACCCAGCATCAGGCGGGATTCCAGCCCTCCATTTGTTGGAGCGGAATTTTCCCAGAATCTCCTATGAGATTCCCACCGGTGGTTTACCTTCAGTCTGGGCCAGGCGTCGATCAACGGAACATCCATCCCACTTCTGACACCAAAATGTTGTGGAAATCTTCTTATAAAGAAATCAACCGGAGATCATCAGTGTGATGAACCATCTCAAAGTTTACTCTCAAAAAAAAAAAAGAAAAAAGTTTACTCTCATGTCGAGACAGAGTGGATCACAATTACATCTAAGACGTAAGGCACATCTCACTATGTACAAAGTATCCACTGAAGGACTGAGGACACAAGACCTATGTATTGATACCCTTTTACAAACCCCCACGTTAGCTGTTGACTGGTCTTTGATGTACATGAGTGCAATAAATCCCCCTTTACTTTCTTTAACAATGTTCCCGCGGTCACTACAGTGAAACCCCCACCATTTGATAACCAAATGCTTGATGACCCCCCAGGAACAACCTTCAGACAGAGGCACAGCATCTCATGACAACACAAAATTTCCCACATCCTGCTCCGGTTGTACAGAGACCGAACAGCCCTTAGCAAAGAGCTTTGGACTCCATACTCCCGGAGCAACCCCCACAGGATGCCACGAGGGACGTGGTCAAATGCCTTCTTCAAGTCCACAAAACACATGTAGACCTCGTGGGCAAACTCCCACAAACCCTCAGGCACCCTGCTGAGGGTATAAAGCTGATCCAGCGTTCCACGACCAGGCTAAAACCACATTGTTTCTCCTGTATCCGAGGTTCAATTATCGGCCAAATTCTCTTCTCCAGTACCCTGGCATAGACTTTACCGGGGAGTCTGAGAAGTGTGATCTCCCTATAGTTGGAACATACTCTCCTGTTCCCCTTTTTGTAAAAAAGGACAACCCCCGATTGTCCAGTCCAGAGGAACTGTCCCCCTAATCCACACAATGTTGCAGAGGTGTGTCACCCAAGACAGCCCAAACAACATCCAGAGACTTGAGGTACTCAGGATGGATCTCATCCACCCCTGCTGCCCTGCCACCGAGGAGCTTACAAACTACCTCAGTAACCTCAGCCTGGGTTATGGGCAAGTCCACCTCTGAGTCCCCTGCCTTTGCTTCCTCAGCAAAAGGCATGTCGAAGGGGTTGAGGAGATCCTCATAGTAGTCCTTCCACCGTCCGATAACATCCCCAGTCGAGGTCAACAGCTTCCCACTGCCACTGAAAACAGAGTTGGTTAAGGACTGCTTCCTCCTCCTGAGGCGTTGAACGGGTTGCCAGAATCTCTTTGAGACTGAATGATAGTTCTCCTCCATGGCCTCCCCGAACTTCTCCCAGACCAGAGCCTCCGCAACGGCACGGGCTGCAGCACGTTTGGCCTGTCGGTACCCATCAGCTGCCTCAGGAGTCCCACAGGTCATCCAGACCTCATAGGACTCCTTAAGCTTGATGACATCCCTTACCTCCGGCGTCCACCACCGGGTTCGGGGATTACCACAACGACAGACACCAAAAACTCTGCATCCGCAGCTCCGAACGGCCGCATTGACAATGGAGGCGGAGAACATGGTCCACTCAGACTCTATGTCTCCAACCTCCCTCGGAATCAGGCCGAAGCTCTCCCGGAGGTGTGAGTTAGGTCTCTCTGACAGAGGGTTCAGCCAAATGTTCCCAACAGACCCTCACGATACGTTTGGGCCTGCCAAGTCATTCCAGCCTTCTTCCCTGCCAGCAGATCCTACTCACCACCAGGTGGTGACAGCTCAGCCCTTCTCTTCACCCAAGTGTCCAAAACATATGGCCGAAGGTGAGGTGAAATGACTACAAAGTCTGTCAACGACCTCCGGTCTAGGGTGTCCTGGTGCCATGTGCACCGATGGACCCCCCTATGTTCAAACATGGTGTTTGTTATGGCAAAGTCTAATTATATAAAATCGTTCAGGTTCAGATCGGGTTCACTGCCCAAGTGGGCGTTGAAATCTCCCAGATGGGGTCCCCAGTTGGAGCGCTTTCTAACACTTCCTCCAGAGACCGCAACAAGGCCGGGTACTCCACACTACCGTTTGGCCTGTAAGCACAAACGACAGTGAGTGACCTATCCTCCACCCAAAGGCGCAGGGAAGTGACCCTCTCGTCCACCGGGGAAAACTCCAACACATGGCGGCTAAGCTGGGGAGCTAAGAGCATGCCCACACCACCCAGCCGCCTCTCGCCGCGGGCAACTCCAGAGTAGAAGAGGGTCCAGCCCCTCTCAATGAGTTGGGTTCCAGAGCCCAGGCTATGTGTCGAGGTGAGCCCAACTATTTTTCACCGGTACCACTCAACCTCCTGCACAAGCTCAGGCCCCCCCCAGAGACGGAACATTCTATGTCCCAATAGCCAGATTGGTTATCGAAGGATTGGGTTGCCTAGGCTCCTGCCTTCGACTGCTGCTGAATCCACTATGCACCGGCCCCTTACAGCTCCTCCTGCAGATGGTGGGTCCACCTGAGGACGATCCCACGATGCTCCTTCGGGCTGTGCCCGGCCGGGTCCCATGAGAATAGGCCCCGCCACCAGGCGCTGCTCCAACAAGCATCAACCAACCAACCAACAAACCTTGACACAGGGCAGGAGCACAATGCGAGATAACTAGACCAATCAAAATGTAACATCAGACTGTACAATACAGCACTGTACTGACACAACAACCACTCTGCATACTCATTTATTTAATGTGTTATTATAATACCAATATCATCAGAATACCAATGTGAAAAATCTCTCATTCTACACTGTGTGTACTTAAGATGTACAATACCTCATAATTCTTTTTACCATCCATAAATGCTGTAAATATGCACAAATGCTCTTTCTGCATTTTAAATTTACTCGAGTGCCTTGTTTTGCTTTTCTTTCAGAGTTACTAACTGTTTTGTTTCTATTCTGTTTTGGCTGTTGTTTTGTTCAATGTTTCATTGCTGCTCCAAACGAAAGAATTTCCTCATCGTGGGATTAATAAAGTGGTCGTCAACAACAACAACAACAACAACAACAACAACAACAACAACAACAACAACAACAACAACAACAACAACAACAACAACAACAACAACAACAACAACAACAACAACAACAACAACAACAACAACAACAACAACGGGTACCGGGCTTCCTTTTTGGTTTTGTCTGTTCTTGGTCTGTGTTGTGATTTCCTGTAATTAGTTTGATTTCGTTCACCCCCTTGTCAGTTTGTGCACAGTCATTGTTAGGTCCTTGTCCACTGTTAATATGCCCAGCTGTGGGCTCTTGCCTCGTGTCTGCTGTCAAGGTTTGTCCAGTCCATGTGTGTTTGTCCATATGTTTGTTGTGTCTTTTTAGGTTTTGATTTATTGATTAGTTTTCTCCTGCACTGCAGTGATTTTCAGTTTAGCTCTGTGTGTTAGTTGTGAATCTACTAGACATGGCGAAATCAAAGCCTCATGAATCACAGAGCAACTATGAGACATTTGGGTTAAAATCGACACATTGCTCGACACCATGACACAGTCAGAACAATGACATCTGCTGGTTGTGTGAGAGAACTGCGTCAGAGCAAACTGACCATCAAACCCTCGCTGATACATAGTTGTTCAGGATCACAGTCCATGTTTTATTGTTAAATAAAAGTTATTTAATCAAAGGCGTTTAGTTGGTTTTCTTGGAAAATAATATATCAGTAGCCTTAATATGGCAAATATGGATGATAGTCAGATGTTATTAGAGCTGTATTTGGTGCTTCTTCAACTCTGTTTATTACTACATTAAGGAGACATGTTTATCATTTAGTCAAATCAACGACTTTTATTTTAAAATTGTTTCCAGTTGTTTGTTATCTCGCACCTTCTTTGCCACACATTTAGAAAGTTGAACGACGATTTGATCGAGTCGTTGCATTTTGGTCCTCCACTCCAGTCTTGTAGGCCGTAGCCCAGTTTGCCCACTCGTGGTGAGCAGTTCTAGTTTGACTTTGCCCCAATACAAGGTGAACCAAATCAAACTAATTACCACAGGAAATTACCTGGTAGACCTTTAACTAGACAATTCCTAATTACAAGGATAGCACATCAGAAGAAAGCTAATTTTTTGGGTCTCAGCTATAAATGTTCTTTTGTTCTGACTGTGCACCCAGGTGCACAAAAAGGGGGTCACTTACTCTCATGTTGCTCAAAAGGTCCAAAAAGTCATTGCAAATGGTGACTCAGTTCGAATTTTTAAGGACCACACTGCCAGGTTGTCTGTCTACAAAACTACAGTTCCCTCCCTGTTGTGTTGTGCCAGGGTGTCTTTTGAGTCACTGATTCATGCTAGACTTTAGAGGTTGTTTCCTGTTCTTCAGTGTTATATTACAGTAAATCACCATGTTTGAGTGATGTGCTAAAGACCATGTTGAATATTGGATTTGCTGATGATCATCTGAGTGCCGTCTTCACTTTGAACACAGTGGTATGATAAGACAAAAAAGCAAAGCAGGGAGCTCAGGTTGACGGTGAGAACAAATGGTGAAAATGATGTTTCTGTATGTTTTGGCCACTGCATATTGGATTTTTTTGTCTGTCAAATGAGTCAAAACACAGCATCTGCTTTTTATCTGCAGTCTTCAAGGTTAAAGAGAGATAAAAGCCTATGAATAGTGGGAGTACCACAGGACCATCATAAAGGTCCATCTGTAATGTTCAACATGGTTCGTCCTATCCTATTGTCATATCTTGTTACTGCCACGCCACTGTTTATTTATGTGGCCTTCTACACCACATGGCGCACACATGGGGGTGACCTTGATTCCAGCGAAGAGGAAATTAAAACAGGCTGGATACAGAGGAGTAGAAAAACACAACAAAAATGGCAAAATAAGCTCAGATTGAGTAAGCTGTGCAGATGTTAATAAAGTTTCTCAACAGAATAGTGATAGATACAGAGGCAGCCGGTAAAAGTGTCTACCCCCACCGTGTTTGGGTTTCAAATCTGCCGCGTCAGTGGCGGGTTTGTACTGCAGGAGGAGTGTGTTACGTCCTTCTGGCCTGTAGGTGGCGATTGACTCCCACTTTTGGTCCTGAAACATCGTAGTTGCTTACGTCATATAGGCTCTTGTAGAACAACCAATGATCAGGTCTTTGGTGGCCTAGTGGTTAACGTGCATGGCCACAACGTTTTTTTTTTGTCCGCGGTTCGAGTCTGAGTGGAAGCAGTTTTTTTTATTTTAATTATTGGAAAAACAGCGTGTCATCATCATCATGTGATCACGAGATGACAACGTTGTATTACTTAGTGCATGAATCGCCAAGACCATGAACCGCTGGTCGCGTTATAGTATGAAGTTATGAACGTAAGTAAATTATAGCAAATTATGGCAGTTTAAAACCGAAAATAGGAAGCTGAACGGTGCGCCCTCCCGCGGTGCGCCCTTTCTTTACGTGGAATGCTTCTTTAATGCACCACACGGCAAGACAGTACGGCACATGTACACTTTTTTCTTTACGCCGCTCTCACCCAACGCGCGTCACATTTTCTTGTCCCCCGTCAACAAGGACAGGTAGGAACTAATGTTGATGACAAATAAAATCACAGTAGCTGAAATGTCACGTTTCCCAAACATAAAATAAAAAAAATAAAAAGGAATACTAACTAAGGTTACACTACTACAATTTAAAAAAGTGAATAAGGATGATCTAGACCAGAGGTCTGCCACCGGTAACACCCACGTTTTAAATGAAAAAAACAAACACTGGGAGCCGCGGAGGGCGGCAATATTATATTATTTGAGAACATTCAACATTTGTTTTTTAATCCAAAGAAGACATAAAAGTCGGGGCTCAGAGATCTAACCGATGCTAAAACATTGTCAAGGCATCGACAAGGACAGCTAACTCGCTTTTCCCTGCTTCAAACAGCTGCTGTAACTGAGAGCAACCTGTGCGGCATCACCGGTCAATCTGTAAACGTATTAATTTTTGCCCTGTTCAAACCTGCATGGGGAATTCTGAAAGCGGCTGAGCAACTTCGTAGGAACACATTTCATATGGTACAGGTGAAAGGGAGACTAACAACACAACGCAGCCGAGGCTGTAGCAGCAGAGAAACGCAGATCTTTGTCCTGCGTGTTGATGAGCGTTTCCCATCCCCCAGTGTCACCGCTCTGGGACGTGGATGGCCACGCCCACTTTCATTCAACAGACGGACATGAAAGAGGGAATAACGAAATAAACAGCTGGTTAACTTCGTGGGAACATGGCTGTAGCTCTGCAATGACTTTATGTGGTACAGGTGAAAGGAGTAATAACGAAATAAACAGCTGGTTAACTTCGTAGGAACACCTTGTAGTAGGAACTGGTATATTTAGAAAACCCAGTAGTCCTAGTGTTAAGGTGTGTGAACTGGGGAGGAGACGGCAGCAGCGACTGAAGAGCGACTGAATAGAGTTGATGTCTTCCCCGCTGACAGGCGCATTCATTTGATAATGCACGTACCTTGGCTGACAGTTCAGTTGAAAACCACACTGAATCTTTATTAAACCGTCCCTGAATAACAAATATGAACTGCAGTTTCTTCCTTCATTATCCATGATTATTATGAAAGAAGCGCAAATCTTCGCCAGTCCAAATTGTGCAATTAATACTGTGTTTACAATAAAGGTAATAAATAATAATATTAGTATTTTCATTTTAAAAAGCACTGCATATTTTAAACGAATGTCGAAGTGCTACAAATAACTTAGACTACGCTACGATAAATACATACGTTTATTTTTGCAGAGTAAACGTATGTAGAACAAACTACTTGCTGCATTAATGAGTCTTAGACCTGCAGCTGATCACGCCGCCCGATGCTGCCCTGTCTCCCACGGAGCTTTGTCTGGAGCTGAAGTATTTCTCACCTGCTGATCGAGTAGCAGCAACACATTAGCATGTCTATGCGCCTCTACGGGGAGGGGGAGGGGTGTGTAGATTTCCTTTGCGACTGTGAGCAAACATGAGACAAGCAAAAGCTTGGTCGAACTCAGATCCAAGTCATCTGAGTACGAAACACATCACATTTCATTCGATCTCGTGTTTCATTCGAGCGGCAGTCGGGAGCTCTCTGCTACGACTCATCCACGGATGAGCTTCCATTAAAAATTAAAAGCAGAGGTTTTTTGTTTTTCGTTTTTCTCTAAACGAAAAAAACAGCTTAAAATTCAAGTCCGTGTGTTTTTGTTAAAAAATATTTTTGTTCAGTTTATTGGTTTGTAATGCGGTGCTTTTATTCAGGATAGATAGACGGATGGGAAATCAAAGTTTTGAAACGTACACGGGCGAATAAGTCACATCAGCCACTCATTCAGTTACAATGACACGCACAGTCAAAACAAATTCTCGCTACATCTCGTGCACCACTGCCCCGTTCCTCTCGTAGCTTGCATTTGCACATCCATACATTTGTGTATTGGTCACTCTCTGTCTGGACACATGACTCCGAAACACGTCACGTGTTTGTGTAAGAGATTGATGTCTCCACCAAATTATAAGCAGAGGTAACGAGAGAACGACTTTTTGTGTTTTCCGTTTGTCTCTAAACAATAAAACATATTAACTCCAATTCCATGTCTTTTTGTAAAAAACAAATATTTTTGCCTGTTTTATTGGTTTGTAAGGCGGTGCTTTGATTAAAATCCGTTTGCCGCTCATCGAAAGAGAAACGAAAACGCCGGTGAAAGTGGCTGGATGGACGGATGGGAAATGAAAATGTTGAAACGTACACGGGTCGAATAAGTCTCTCAGCCACTCAGTTACAATGACACGCACAGTCAAAACAAGTCAAACTGCAGTTCTGCAGACACAGAGTAAACGCGTAGGAACAAACATGTTGCTGTAATGCGTCGCTGTAGATCTGCTGATTTCTGGCGTCCTGTCAAAATTACGACCGACAACTGCTGTAAAACAAATTCCTATGATTATTACGGTTATTTACGTAAAATCTACGACTATTGGAAAACATTCATTAACAAGTTGTGGAAGTTTAAAACCTAAATAAGCGGCTGTAGTCGCAGATGGACTGCGCTCTACGTCTTTACTTGCGCATTCAATTATATTAATTAAACCGCGACGCATAATCATGGTATTATGTGAAGCCAATATGTTGTATCAGATGTTAGAGCGGTGGGTGTGTACATATTTTTAAGAGACGCCTTCTATTTAAAGACACGAAAAAGCTGAGGAGAATGAAAACAAGAATGTGTTGCTGCTGTGGCGCTGCCTGTTTTAAACCACACAGAACAATTATAACTTCGCAGTGAACAGAAAACAACTAAGCCATCAACAAGTTGTTGCCCTTCATACTCCCCATGTTTGAGCACACAACAGATACTTAATAGTAAAATAGGTCTGGTGTAATATATGTGTGTTACAGGTAGAAATGAACAGTCGGACCTCAGTTACGCTGTAGTGCTTTGGAGGCTTCTAATCAACGCTGCGCCACCTCGTGGTTAAAACGAGACTAGCGTCCTGATTTTTTCCAGCCGGCTGCAGGATTAAAAATCTTTAGTCAGCGACGCACTCGCTGCACCGTGGCGACGCGGCGGTACTGCAGTAAAAACCCTAGTCACTTTGAACCGCTGCCACTGTAAGCTTTGTCAGTGTATGTGGCGATGGAGGACTATTCATTAAGTCCACCACACACACACCTAACAGTGCCTGACTACGACTGGCTGTGAATGTTCGCTTCAATGTCCTGCATCATTTACAGCATGAAAACATTGTGTCATTTCTGGCATTATAGAAAGATTATATATATTATATATAGGTATAACTCTACTTTTTAACACTTCATCGTAGAATCGTCGTTCAACTTTCTAAATGTGTGTCATCTTTAGGAGATGTGTGCTATTATTTTTTATGTTTTCACCTATTAAACTTTTAATGTTATTCAACTTTTTTCATAGTTTTTTTTATAATGGTCGTCTATGGGAATCATCGTTCAACTTTTTGTCAACTTCCCTTTTTTCGTCAGCGTCTATCATCGTCATACCTTGGCATAGAAACATTATTTCAACTTCAAAAGTGTCTATCATCTTTTAACTTTATCAGTGTCAGTCAGCGTCTTCGTATCTTCTATACTTTTCAACTTGTGAGCGTTTAAATACCGTGTGGTTTTTGTAAAATTTTCAGCTTTTCCATTAGTGTGTATTGCATCAGCTAGAGTGCGTAATGTCACAGCTAGAGTGAGAGGGTGCGCTTTTTAAAGACAGAACTTCTGTCTTTAACTCGTCACTACAGCCATAATTTTTATTCTATCAACGTAATTATTTCAATAAATCATAGTCATACTGTCTACATGTCTTCTTTCTAATGATGTGTCTGGCTATAACCTCAGACCTATACTTTAGTCGCTATCGACCTCAAAGCGCAGAGAGATCCTGAAATTCTCCCATTGACTATTGATAATTTTTGGCCGACGTCTGGAGAAAAAGCAGGAGACATATTTTGAAATTGCGATCAGAATTTGGATCAATTAAACGTGTATCAGCTGTAAGCGTGTTTCTTTATTGCATGTATGGATATGTGTGTGTGTTTGCGGTCTTTTACATCACGTGAAAAGGAACCGTCACCTTCCTCCTTCCCCAACCATCAGTCTGATGTGAGCACCAGAGTGGGTGAAGCCTGACGTAGCAGGGACAGTTGTTCTTCCAATGCGATGACAGACGTTTCCTGGATCCTCACATGCATCTCTATTGGGCCGATCACGTCTGAAGCCTCTCCTGTTGTTTTAACCAGTGTCTGTGACAGAGAACGTCTTCTCAGATGGCGCTCACTCTGCTGTTTCTCTTTCCTTGTTTTCCTTTGCTGATTGTCATAAGCAGGTGTCTGTGTCAGACACACACGCTCGTATGACAGTTTCACAGCCTCTGAAGCTTCAAAGACAGTCCTTTCATGCTACTGTAGGGCTTGAAGTAGCTGGTAATCTGATGAGCCCAGAACGTGATGGCTGCAGATGTTATAGAAGTCCGTGAGGCCTCCATGCTGTGGTCTGTGTCCTCCAGCTGCTGTGGTATCAGAGCTTCCACCCTGTTCTGGTTGTTGGTCAGGCGCTTCTTCTCCTTCGGTTCTTCTGCTGATGGTGGGAACGGAGTCCAGATCCGGATTTACCCTCATTGCGCTCATTTCTGCATTAGAGAATATTAAAATAGAGAGCAGAAACAGTGGCAGCATTTGCTCTTGACATTAAATGTGTGGTGTGTGTGTGTGCGTGTGCGTGTGTGCGTGCGTGCGTGTGTGGCAGAGTGCAAACAATTCTTCCCCAGAGTAGTTATCTCCTTTTTTTTCCGTTACTCTCATTTCCATTTCTTTTAGCGGTTTAGTATCAATAGGTTTGCTTTTTCAAATCTCATCTTTTGTCTCTAATTTTTCTTTTAAGGTGCATATGTCCTTTACACTAAGCTATTCTCCTTTTGAACCCATAACCAGTTTCCCACTCATGGAAACATGAAACGCACTAATAACCATATTCATTTTTTCTGTCTGGTGGTGAAGACTCAGATTGCCCAGAACCTGTCTTTCAGAGTCCGGCGGTTTACCTGCCTTCGATTTTTTGTGTGTTCCGGCCAGAACCTTTCCAAATTTCTCTTCTACGGACGTCTCTGTAGAAAGGGAACCGCTCAGATCTGGCGACAAAGTTTTCGCGGAAGTAATCCCTCACCGTCAGGCCGCTCTAAGCTCGGGTCCCTCGTATCTCGAGAAAACTTCCCTCTTCCGCGCTCCATCTTTCAGAAGCCGTCTTTTTTTCTTGCCCACTCCTGTTGTGGACTGCGCTCAGATCTGCACACTGGTCTGTATCCTCAGTACAGACGAAAGCTCGGTTCCACAAGCCAACCCTTAGCAACCGTTGTCTCACCAACCAGAGCAGACATTGACCTAATTAAGAACATGTATTATTGGGATTAATATTTTTTTTCGATCTAATTAATTTTCCTAACCAACTTTAGTGGTTCAACCAAATAGAAGATTTCTTTTTTTTTCAACCAATTGAAATGTTTCAGCCAAATTAAAAATAAAAGTTCCAATCTTTTGTTTTTTCTAAATCAAATTAATCACCACAAAGAAATCTCTTTCACCGGGCCGAGCCAAGTTGGATCTCGTCAGAGGCGATCCAGATGGGTGAGCAGTCCTCCCAGCTCTGAATGTCTGTAGAGGTTTGGAGGCTGAGCGACCCTAGTTCTCAGGATTATCGTCCCTGGTTACACCGTCCAGACGACCTGCAGCGGATCCTATTCGATCATGTTACTCAAAACTGTGGTGGAAATTTCCCATAAAGAGGCAGATGAGAGAGTTGTCTTTAGTGAGATTTATTATAAAAATAAAGTAAAATAAAATAATGGGGAAAGCAAATCAAAAGCATGGGAGTTGATCGTGCATATAAACAAACCAAAAACCAGCTGGGGAGATCAGTGCACACACCACGAATGTGTGATGCAACGAGCCCACGATTTTCTTCTTCTGCTTCTGCCTTTTAACCCCTTTCTCTGGCTCTGGTGGAATGTCTCTTTGCAACAATAGAATTGTTTGTGCCATCTTATCTCACTGTGAGTACGAATGTTTACATTCTCACTTCTGCATCATCATGATGTACGACAGGGCACAAGAGATTAGTTGTTTGTGTAAGAATGTTCAGTTCAGTATTGCACCTAAACAGCACATGATGACTGCGTTGGATAAGAAAAAGCACAATTTTTCCATTACACATACACCGTCTGCACAATAAACTGCCTGACCCATCAGTACAGCTCTTCAATACAGATTGGGCCTATGCAGACAACTATAATTATACTACAATGTTGACTGCACTGGCAGCCGCGATAGCTGAACCTTTTCCATGGAACACGAACATGACAGCAGTCACAACTTGCAAACAGCTGAAAGACGAACCAGTGGATGAGTTCATCCACCGTCTCACTACCCTATACAACATCCACAGTAGCCTACAACAACCAGCCAACCTCGGAGACACTCCCAGCCCCTGGGAAATCCATCTGTGCACCCACATTATGAACGGCCTGCAGAAAGACATTACTGCTGAGGTTAAACGCACCTATGTTACTGTAGGTGTGGTGACCTCTGTCGGCTGGCAGAGCTGCGCAGACACACAGGACATGCTCAGCTCATGCTGCAGCAGAGAAAGGACATTAAAGGCAAAAAAGTACAAAAGGAGCTACACATGGCTTCCCTAAACATGGTGCAAGCAATTGCAGGAGCACAGAGGAGAGAGAGGGATCTCAATTGGGCGGAGGTGGAAGGAAAGCTGAAGGCTGCCTGAGACAGGAATGAGTGACGTGCTGTGGCAAGTTTGGACACTACTTCCGTAACTGTCGCTTCCAACCATCAGCAAAACAACAAACAGTGCTTTAGTTGTGGGAAAACGGAAACTGGCAGAGCGAATGTTTTCAACAAAAGGAATCCAGGGGTGCTAAGTAGGCTGATTGACTGGAGCGAGAGGAGAGTGACGGTGAAGCACCAATGGCGAGCACTGAGGAGGGAGGTAACACACACACAGACATGCACGCACACAGCAACAAAAAATGCTTTTTTGCAACTAACCCTACTAACACATGTTTGCTAGATCAAGAAATTAGTTCCCAAATTAAAAGTATTTCACCACAGAAGAAGGCATTTATGTGAAATATGAACATCCAGTTTTTAAGAAACTCCCTGAAATGACTCGTGAGTGCCGAACAGACAGTTGTACTCCTGGTTGATTCTGGAGCAACGACATCTGTTCTGAGGTCATCAGAATTCACACACACACACACACACACACACACACACACACACACACACACACACACACACACACACACACACACACACACACTGTCCCTTTGCCATGTGAGTCCCCTGAAGGCATAAAGTTTAAGCATTCTTTTGCCTGGTCAGACGTCTGTTCATTAAACATAATGGGGAGGGACCTCATGGGAAAGTTGAATATTTGTTTGATCTCCACACCCACAGGTCTACAAGTAACCACTGTAGACAAACTACCCACATTCACAGGAGTTCAGTACTCGCCCAGTACTCCGTTGTATGCATATCAGTGGCAGCTACAGGACCAAGTTTTTTATGAGTCTATAATGAATAGCATGCATCAGCTGATATCTTCATCTGAAACTACATTTATGCAAGTAGCAGATTTGCATTGTATCTCCTACGAGTCCTATGGCCCAGATCCTGAGAAACCATGGTTTCGTGTTCCATACAAGAAGCTGGCTTTCAGCACATTGTACTGGAACAAATATAAAGCTGTTCTGCGTGTTATTTTTTCCCCTGAACAGGAATCTTTTTACTCTAAAACAAGAACAGTCCCATATGTGCCACTCTTTAAACATGAGAAAGACACATGGGGAGACTTATCCACATCCATGTGTGAGTACAAAACTAATCAGTGGGAAGTCACATCAGATCCTACAGTGTTGTACAATTCAAAGCATCGCATTTATTGTAAACCTTTTTAGTCAGTTTGTCATGCACAGCGCACTGTGCATTTGTTAGATGACATCATCACCGCGTTTGCGACTCTTTTTCTTTCCACAGATGCACTGCAGCAACATCCCGTGCTCCAACAAGTGCCTTCTCCTCTATGGGCAGCACATAAGTATGATGTTGGGTTAATAGCAGATTGTGAACCAGTGGTCATCACACCAAAATCTGACTATCGCCTATGTAAACCACAGTATCCACTAAATCGCCTTATCACACATGCCTGTCTGAATCATCTCCTGTTTCGCCTGCTCCATCACTTTCCTCCTTGCCCGACATGCAAACCTTTGCAACCCCCACAGGAACGCGCGGTTTGGGCACAAGCAGGTGCCACAAAGGAAGATGATATTTGGCTAGGGCCGGATGGCAAACCATGTCTCCCTAAACATTTCTTTCCACATTTTGCACGTTTGACGCATGGGTTAGACCATAAGTAAGAAGGTCATAAAACCACCAGCAGCACATCCGCCACCAGAACGAGAGTTTGAACATCTAATGATGGATTTCATAGAGCTAACGACAGCAGAAGCAGGTGAAGGTATCCCTTCCTAAGCAGACGGAGGGACACCTCCACAGCCTACAACCAGGAGACTGGGTGATCGTGAAGGAACATCGCAGGAAACACTGGAACTCCAGGAGGAGGCGAGGCCCATTCCAGGTGCTGCTGACCACCCACATGGCCGTAAATGTGGCAGAACGAGCAACTTGAATTCACGCTAGCCACTGCAGGAAGGTTCCCAAGCCAATAGACAACGTTGACAGTCAGCTAAGGTATGAGCCAAGCCCCGCCTGAAGCTGCACCGTTGAATCACACTTTAAACTATATACACGTTCCTGAGAAAACACAAAGTCACACTATGTCCTTTTCCTTAGTACATGATAAAAGGCCCACAGAGCCAGAGCAATTGTAGAAGATGAGCATAATACCAACCCACAATTTTAACATTTAAATACATTTTACTAATAAACAGTAGAACTGTTTGTTTCTACTGTGTTCAGTAATGTTACAGTTGTTCTTTTCTCTCTGCCGCATTAATGTATATATGTGTAGGAACAGAAATAGTGTAAAGACTAAGCTGCTATACAGTTACATGTATGAAACCATAGAGGTCACCTGTTCCAGCCTGGAGGTTTATCAGTATTGAGTGAATTCACACGAAATCCCATGAGAACAGTGCAGAGCTGTTGTAATACAATGTGTTTAAGCACCTGTCTGGTTATTTCATTTTAGCCATACAAGAGATAAAAAGCTGTGGTCAAATTATGCCTGCACCTAAATCAAAGGAACGCCTCAGTCTCTAGTTACATGAAGGAATACTAAGCATAGTACTTAGATTAAAATATTTTCTTCAGATTGTTATGCCTGTTTTGGGCTTTTTTCTACTCATAGCTATAATGATCAGTACAGTATAAACCAAAGACCTTCTAAGGCATTTAAGCAATGTTTTATATTTTTATCTTTTGCGGTCATGCCTGAGTTAATATTGTGGTTCACCACGTTAGCCTGTGTTTTGTTTTATATGTTATATAGTAGGAAGGTGATGTTACTGCCAGTTGAGAACAAAACATGTCAACAGGGTGAATTAGATTGTTCTTTTATCTAGTACTATGATGGTTCAGTTACAGAGCTGAGTTTTATCAAAACCAGGCGTTATTAAAATGTAAAGCAGTAGTTACGACTTTAACTATTTATATTCATAATTGCAACTGATCCTAAAACTCAATGGGCATCCTGCTTGTCCTAGTGTGCCAGTTAAAAACAGCCTATATTTGTTGGATTGTTTCATCCATATCTTGGTAAATGTTTATTTAAAGCCAAAGCTTATTTTTACATAATCTAAATCTGAAACACATTATTTGCAGAACCCAGCTGTGCAGAAACCATGTTGCTTCCTCTTTCCTAGCAAAGAAAAAGTGAAAATACATGTCGCGCAGCTCCGGTCAAAAAACCTCCAAAAAACATCTGCTTTTCTTTTTTACACGTACACTACAAGACACAGAGAGTCAACCACACACTTTCGTCTGCAGCAGGACATTGAGGCTTCAACTGCAAATCTTTTATAACCAGCTACTGTAGCAAGTAAGTTAAGAAAGGATATAGCAGCTGAACTGTGACATGAAGAAATACATGTTTGAATGCAAATACTGATCATGTTTTTTTCATAGGTACAGTAATCAAGCAAAACAATGGGATCCTTATTTTGCTATACCTTGATGTTGTCAGTAATTCTGTCCTCGTCTCTTGAAACACTCGACTCTGCTCAAGACCTGCAGGACAGTGGCTATGGTCGACCATCGCCTCGCCACGGCCTGAAGCTGCTTGTGTGGTATGTTCAGAATTGCGTGGACAATAACATGGTGGCTCTGTGCAATCCTTTGGAGGGAGAGTATGGATTCCATCCATTTTTGAACCGAGGTCCGAGGCATCTGCTCCCTATAATAAGGGACAAAAAGCAATACAAGTACTTTACTATTGGGAATCTCCATTCTCCTCATGCCAAGGACCTGCCATACGAAGTCAGGAAGTACTACAACCACAGTGACCCCAGAAGTAACCAGGATAGAGTCTTGGTGAGATTCAACACCAATAATAAGCACATCGAGGAGATCTATGCATCGGCACATTATAAAGCAGAGGAGACCTATATAATCGGCCCTGATCTTTTGGCCTTTCTTCGACATCCACAAGTGCACATGGAAATAATAATTTGATCTGCCTGTAGTGTTATAGTTACCACTTTATGACATGTAGCTTCCTCATAGTGGCTTCTCAGTATATCCTGAACGTAGTTCTTAAACAATCTTGGCAAAGATATTAAAAAGGAGATGGTAAGCATAAGATGCATTTACTCAAATTAAGTACAGTAGAGAGACCTTTGTATTTATTTGACGCCACTAGAATGAAGAGGAAAACATAAAGTATGACAATGACAAGATGTTGAAAACAATAAGTTGGTTTGGAAAGTACTTTAGCAGAATAGCGCTGCATTTTAAGCTTCATATATATGCCTTTTTTGCATTTGAGTACAAATTAATATATCTTTGTACATTAATTACAACCTAGCAAATGCACTAAACATGAGTGAATTTATTTTAAATGGTATCGGGTATTTATTTTAAGCTAAGTCCTGACTCTGAGAAAGCTCTATAGCCGTGTACAGTATGTCTACTTGTAAAACATTATGAAAAATAAAATATGTGTTGTGCTTCAACTGCGTTAAGTATCCACTGGTCACTGCTGCAAGTTCAAAGCTAAGTGTTTATTTATATTAACTCTGTAGGTTTGGGAGGAAAATTAAAAAAGTGCACCTGCTGGTTTCAGGTCCTCAATAACAGCTTGAAATAGACTCAACAGTCAGTTGTCCATACAAACAGTAACCCAAGTTTTGCTACTCTTCTAAACATGCCTTCACCATGCACCAATACAAATTTATAATAAAATGTTGTTGTGATCAATTAAATGCCAAGATACTCCAAGAGTCAAAATATTTAATAATAATAATAATTCCTATTTGTGTTTCACTACTTCAGTTTTATAATGGGATCCTGAAAATTTTTAAGAAAAGAGGATAATAACAAAATAGTTGAAAAGTTGATTTCTGTATGAATGTCTTTAAATTTAGGACGTTGGCCAGCATATAAATATAATTCAGTTATCTCTTGCACTACATATAGTGATGAGAATTCTTTTATTCATATTTTCTTAACATCACTCTTCTAGTTATGATGCCATAACTAGATACTTTTCTGATTACACTGTAGTGTGTTACACAGTGACACATCTTATCCGTTGTCTGTCTTTAGCCACATTTAGCACTTTAGTATTGAGGTTTTTCTTCCCTCCAACCTGCAGAAAGCAGATGGAGGAGCTGTCCACAGATTCCAGCGGCTAGTATAGTAGTATAGTGTAGTAAACACTAGCTAGCTACTGTAATGTCGCATGTGCATTTATTCGTTTTCTTACATTTTTTATGGAAACATTATTTTCAAGGTCATCAAATTCTTACCAGAAAGTATAAAAGGTTCCACATTTGCACATGCGGCACAAACCCCACTAGGCTTAGAAAAAGACTCCAATAGAAGCTTGAATAGTAAGCAGTCAATCAAAGTGTTGACTATAATGAGTTGTGAAACATGGCGGCTCACACCTTCATTGGCCAAAAGTGCACAAACTTTTGCAAAACTCACATTGGGTGTTATGATGACAAAGCACCCTCATGTCCGCAGTCCTCAAAAAGCCCCGGGAAGGCCTCATTCATCTTCGGCGCCCCTCTGTTGCCAATGGGAGGACAGGTTAAATTCAGATTTGATTTGATGCTCCCACTGAAACTATTACAGGTCCCGCGAAAAGTGCCCCTGAACAAGCACGATCAATTTTAGCACGTAAGAGAGATTTATAGGGGGATTCTGGCTTTTATAGAAACAAGTGAACATTATAGATACATGTAGCTTGATTTCATTACCTGAGAATGAACCGAAATGTCAACATGTCTTCCCAGCCAGTTCAGCAGAAAACACATACATACAGTGTAAACACATTAGATTAAAGTCCTGCCTAACTTACCTCTGCCAGAGGTTACTGGAGGAAATAGTGATTGTGTTTGAATTATACCCGTTTATAAGCTTCATTCAGATTGACATGCGAATCACTGGCATGGAAAACGTGAGATATAGGGTAAGTAAAGCAACAACGGCAGCTTGTGAGAACAGAAATATGCATAAGAATGCGTGCAGCTGGTCTACTGACTTTTTATACAATAGTCAATAATTACAATATGTCAGCTATGGCACATCTACTGATACACTGCAATGAAAAGAGGTGTCCTTAAATACAAGATACAACATGTAAACATGATTATTAATTCACTGACACATTTTCTACCCCTCAGTCCTCATAAGGGTCGAGGGCCTGCTAGAGCCTATCCCAGCTGTAGATCATGTAGATCAGTCTAGAGGAGGGGTTCACCCTGGACACATTACCTATCCATCACAAAGCCACAAACTGTATAGAAATGGACCAAGCACTCGCGCCTACAGGGAATTCAGACTCTCCAACTAACCTGGCTGCATGCTTCGGGAAACTGAGAAAAGTCCACGCGTGGGGAGAACATGCAAAGTCTGCACAAAAAGGCAACCCTGGAGTCGAACCCAGGACCTTCTTGATCTAAAAATTCCTTAATATTACAAATTTAAAAAAAAAAATTAAAAAAGTTTTCCTGTGGCTAAAATTACAGGGACAGTGTCACAGCTCAAGTCATTGAGCCACTGCCATTACTCATTTCCGGTTTTATTTTGTCACCACTTCCTGTTCCAGCATCTACATCAGCAGTTCTAGTTTTACTTCCGGTTTTAGTTAACTCACCTGTGTCCTGTTAGTAATTACTCACCTGTATTTAATCACCTTCTCTTGCCATAGTCCCCCGCCAGATTGTCTATGTGTACTAGCCAGCATTTGCATTTCGTAGCTTGTTCCGTGAATGACCCTGTTTTCCCTGACCTTGCCTCCTGCCTCACCCTTTGATCCTGCCTTGCTGTAAGTCTGACCTAAGCCTGCCTCCTGAGCACCGACTGTCTGATCCCTGCCTGTACTGTAACCGCTGCCTTTGTGTATCGACCCTTGCCTGCCTACTATGAGTACAATTAAACCTTTTCGTCACCAAGCCTTGTCTCCGCCGTGCATGTGGGTCCGCTACCTAGAGCGCCGTGACATTACAATCTGGCCAGACTCGGACCCAGACGGCGCCCTGCATGTGTTTAAGGTCAGTAGTTGATTTTGTTTTTGTGTGCGTGGACAACGCACAGTTGCGATGATTTTTACCTGCTCGAGTCTGCCAGGGGACCTCCGCTGATGCTTCGGGGAGCTCGCGGAGGATTATGCGGAAGCCCCCAGTCTGAGGGTCTGGCTCCGCATCGTAAAGCAGGCTATTGGTATCCAGGAGGAGGAATTCTGGTGGCTTGACTACCCGGGAGTGCAGGCGCTCTTTGAGAGGCTCCAGTTAGTGCGAAGGGAATCGGCACGCGCTCTGCGCGCAGCGCCCGCCAGCGTCTCATCAGCTGCTCCCGCTTCGCCGGCGAAAATTCCTGTCGCCCTTCTGTCAGATCAAGCTCACGATCTTGGCCCATCTTCTGCGTCAGTCACGGCAGGTGAGGAGATGGAGTCCACCTCCAGTCATCGGCGTTCCGGACGACGCCGGCGAAAGCACAGATCCAAGGCCCAGGCCCCAGAGGCCCCGGCCCCTGTAACCAAGCAACCCTCTCCTCCAGCAGAGGGCCTCCTCGCTCCACCAGACGACATCCCCACCTCCATCGCAGGCATCCCGGACACAATCTTCCAGCGGATCCGTGTACCCCTCCAGTCCTGTTCCTGTTCGCCCATTATCTGAACTCCGCTGAGGCAGCGACCGACCCAGTCACCAAGGAGCACCGTTTCCGTAAAGCAAACGCGCTCATCATTAGAAAGCCTGCACTGCGTGAGGCCCTGGGGTTCACTGAGCCGCCGTCAGAGCTTGCACTGGTTCCTGCGTCTCAGCCTGCACTGGTTCCTGCGTCTCAGCCTGCACGGGTTCCTGCGTCTCGGCCTGCACGGGTTCCTGCGTCTCGGCCTGCACGGGTTCCTGCGTCTCGGCCTGCACGGGTTCCTGCGTCTCGGCCTGCAGCAACCCCTGCGTCTCGGCCTGCAGCAACCCCTGCGTCTCGGCCTGCAGCAACCCCTGCGTCTCGGCCTGCAGCAACCCCTGCGTCTCGGCCTGCAGCAACCCCTGCGTCTCGGCCTGCAGCAACCCCTGCGTCTCGGCCTGCAGCAACTCCTGCGTCTCAGCCTGCAGCAACTCCTGCGTCGGTCCCTGCGCCTCTATTATAATTCTCATCGTAGTGACTATTTTCACATGTTAATATAATGTTTGCAAGTATTTATTTACAAACACACTTTACATTATATGCATAATAACACTAAACACATCTACAAAAATCAAAGACCACTAATTAATTATGATTCCATGAATAAATAATATATTTGTCGGCTGTCAGTTGACAATAAACGTCAGAAATTAGACATTGCTCATTTCCTTGTTTTTCAGTCCGCACAGCACCGTAGCTGAGCCACATCTCTGATGTGACAAAAGAACGAACGAACGATCCATAAGAATCTGTAGGAATGAATCAGGAATGAACTGGAGCGCTTGCTACTCGCTACAGAGCCTGCCCGGCTCCCGACTCTGGCTCAAAGAACTAATCTTTGAGGAACGACGCTCAGTTGAGTCAGTCCTGAGCGAATTTCTGTTTCCGGTCCTGCTGACTGAGCTTAAGCAGCTGCTGCCGCTGGTGAGAGAAGGTACTGCACAGAACTGAACGAGTTGTTCACTGAGAGGCATCGTTCCTCCCGAGTCATATAAAAGATTAGTTCATATTGAATGAATCGTTCACGAATCGTTCACGCATCATTCACAAATCGCTCATGAACGACACATCACTATATACCAAATTGGGTTTCTAATTATCAGGGGCCTGTTTCAAGAAGGAGGTTCTGATGCCACAAGTTAATATTTAGTCATATCGCCTTGCACATTTATTTGAGCGGTACCGTTTTTCTTGAGACTCCATAACATATATTAATAATCTTATCCACCCATACATCAGACACATCACCCATCGTGGCCGTGCTCTTACATCCGAGCAGATTCTTTGTGTTGTGTTACGTTTTTTTTGCAAACGGTAGTTTTCTTTATAACATTGGAGATGCTGGGCACATTAGTAAAGCCACTGTATATAGAATAGTTCGACCTCAAGTGCTTTCCTTGACACAAACTCCTCAGAGCCATTAAAGAGGAGTTCCACAGGATTGCAGGTATGTGGTATTTAATTCATTTCAGTAAGGCTAATCTGAAAAATGATGATCAGTTAATAACATCTTGCTGTGACCTGAAATAAACTAAGAAATGTGCAGGTACACTGACTACTCTTTCTAATGGTAACTGTAACTAATGTATCATTTTTTTACACCACCAAGATCATATGTGATGCTGCACAGATTATCACAAACGTGGAGGCCAAGTATCCCGGCTTTGGTCATGACTCATGAATATATAGTGAGTCACCTCTAAGTAACAGGCTGCACTGTGGTAAGTACATGTATGCTCTCACTCACAGGAGCACTTTTATGCAGCACTAAAGTAATGTAAACTTTCTTATAGGAGAGATTGATGGCTTTCTTCTGGAGATAGGGGTACATGCCAGCCCACACTACTGACACCTTATCCAGAACCTGAACCAGGCCCCCAAACAGCGCTCTAATGTGGCACTGCAGAACTGGTACTGGCACTGGTTTTACTGCTCCCAGCCAGTTGAAACTGATGGGCAGCAATGCAGTGGACAAGGGTGTATATTTATGTTTTCTTCTCATTTAGTAATTTGCTTATGATTAATTTATTCATTAAATTGGGTTCTGTTTTGTATTTATTTATGGTTTGTTTTTATCTATTGATTGAACATGCCTGTAAGTTGTGCATGCACTAAATGTGAGTGGAGCTTCTCTGGGGGGGAGCAGCAACGGGATGCCCAGCAATTTTTCAGGGGGAGAGGGGGGCATGGCCACCCATGGCCGCCCCTTCGGGGCACCCCTGCTCATGTCAACATCCAACCTGCACAACAAAAGCAGTAAAGACAATAAATGGATAGTACATTATTTTTATCAGCTGCTGCTCTGGAGCATAACAACACTTCATACAGCATAAGTTTAAGCCACTGTAGGGTGAGGATTTTAATGGAATTTCCCCCTGCGCTGAAATGAGGAAAAAGAGAGAGAAATATATATATAAACAAGCAGGCTTCCTATTCTAAACTTGGTTAACTTTGGTATAAGCCTGACCTTGATAATATATATATATATATAGATAGATAGATAGATAGATAGATAGATAGATAGATAGATAGATAGATAGATAGATAGATAGATAGATAGATAGATAGATAGATAGATAGATAGATAGATAGATAGATAGATAGATAGATAGATAGATAGATAGAGAGAGAGAGAGGTTTTAATTTGCAGCAGATGGAATATGTGTCATTTGCTTCCCCCTGTGTAGTTAAATTGTATCACAGAATGCATGAAACAGGTGCTGACTCTGTAACACTCAAATCGCATATGCAGCATGTGCTGTCTTATGTGCTGTGACTCCCCATTTGTGCAGTTATCGAATTATTTCAACTCTTTTGACCTATGACTTGACAGTTAGAATAATAATACAGGAAATCACTGTCTACGAGCACGTCAGAAGACGAATTTGCTCCTTTTCTTCTTTCTAGTGGGTTTCTTTTCGAATGACTTCAACGAGGAACCACAGGGCAACAGCGCCCCCTGCTGCAGATGCCGGAAAAGAGGAAAGCCACACAAAGTCTCCGGGGAAATTGTCCATTAAAATCTCACACTGCATAGTAATGAATACCAGACCGATGGTAAAGGGCTCACATTAAATATTTACACTCCCGCTTAATATTTCATGTGGTAATTTTGTATTTAAATTGGATTTAATATTTAATATAAATACAGAACTAAGTGGGGTACACTATTCTGAAACACCATTTCAGACACCTGCAGTAGGACTTAGGGAGTAAATATGACACGGAGTGCATACATATGTAGATCCTCAGAGATAGAACACACGTGTGCACAAGCCAAGGCGGACGCAGTGTCGCAGAGTCTCCAGCTCGGGTTTATAAAACCTGGAGAGTGGGACAAAATTTACGCTGGGGCAAAGTGAGTTCAGCTTAGCCATTTGTAATGAGTCTTCATTCTTAAAAATGCTAATTACTAACGCTGGTGTTGGAATTTAATGTTGGCCACCATCTTTCATAAGATTCATATTTAATTACTTTGTTGATCCCTGTGAAAAAATTGTTGTTTGTCATTGCATTACTAAACTCCTGCATGGTAACCATTAACCCCCCCAAACACACACTAATACTGTTTCTCTAGTACCACAGCTTTAAATTAAATCTCTAAAGATTAATCTTCTTGACCTTTTAGCCTCTCACATTTGCTCCACCACCAGCTGTAGTTGACAGGGTTCTTAACGTGGCGGACCCACATGCACAACTCAAGATACATCAGTATAAGCTCGATTTAATGGCTTTGGCAAGATCCAGTAAACAGGCAAGGGTTATATACAGGATGACTATAGACAAGGAGCAGGCAGACTTGTGTAAGACCGCGGTGAAGTTGGTATGACAATGGATATTCAACAGACATTGGACCGAAAGTACCTCCAGGCAAGCGGCCCGTGTTTGAACAAGTGATCCGCGTTCGCTAAGCGGACACAGAACAAGACCATTCTGTACATGAAGACGTTGACTTAGACCACCAATAAATTATTGGGGTTTTTAATGAAATTAATAATAGCATCCAAACTATTAGACCTACTCGTTTAAAACCTGCTCCAAATCTCCTTTCCAAGGAACAACTATTTTTATGAGGATATATAGTCATGTTGCATATTTTTCAATAATATTTTAGCATTAATATTACAGTAATATTTCAATATCTTCCAAACCACATGACCTACTGGTACAAAACCTGTTCCATAATGTGTGTCTACACATTTTTATGAGGATATAGTCATATATGATATTTTTCAATAACATTTTATTGTTAATATTCCTGTAATATTTCAATACCGTCCAAACCATATGACCAACTGCTCCAAAATGTGTGTCTATATCTCTTTAACAAGGCACAACCATTTTCATAAGGATTTAACCATGTACTGTAGCATCTTCTTTCTCTTTCGACTTTTCCCATTAGGGGTCGCCACAGCGAATCATCCTTTTTCATCTCAATCTATTGTTGGCATTTTCTACACTCACACCAGCCAACTTCCTGTTCGCTATTATCACATCCATGTATCTTCTCCTTGGTCGTCCTTTTGCCCTCTTGCCTGGCAGCTCCATCTCTGACATCCTTCTACCAATATATTCAAAGTCCCTTCTCTGCACATGTCCACATTGACCCCAAATACTTGAACTCCTGCACCTTCCTCACCTCAGCCCCTTGTAACCTCACTGTACTACCTTGACCCCTCCCGTTCCGACACATATATTCTGTCTTATAACGACTTTCATGCCTCTTCTGTCAAGAGCAAACCTCCACCTCTCCAGCTGTTCCTCCACCTGCTCTCTACTCTCATTGCAGATCACAATGTCATCCGCAAACATTATTGTCCAGGGAGATTCTTGTCTGACCTCGTCTCACCTTGAACTCATTGGACTCCTTGAACTCCTTGAACACCTTGTCTGACCTACAGCACATCTCACCACCGTCATATTGCTCTCATACATGTCCGGGACTACTCTTACGTACTTCTCAGCCACTCCCAACAACCTCCACAGCTCCTCCCCCGGCAGCCTGACCATATCTGTACTTGTTTATCAACATTCTCAGAGCAAAAATGGCATCAGTTGTGCTCTTACGTGGCATGAAACTAAACTGCTGCTCACAAATCTTAACCTTCTTCTCGAGCCTAGCTTCCACTACTCTTTCCTACGTCTTCATTGTGTTACTGATCAACTTAATTCCTCTGTAGTTGCTGCAGTTCTGTGTGTCATCATTGTTCTCCAAGATCAAAATCCTCCTTCCAGCTTCCCTGCACCTTTCCATCACTGTGTTTAACCACCTTTTGCCGATTTATCAACAAATTATCTGTTGCACATCCTTCCCATCTCTATCTCCCTTTTTGGCTAACCTGTACAAGTCATTCTGTCCTTTCTTTGTGTCTAACCTGTCATATAGCTCATCGTAAGCTTTCTGTTTGGCCCTTGCCACCGCCCTCTTCACTCTGCACTCTACTTCCGTCTGCTCCTGTCTACTTTCCTCAGTCCTTTCTACATCCCACTTCCTTTTAGCCAACCTCTTTCTCTGGATGCAGTCCTGTGCTTACGCATGCCACCACCAAGTGTCTTTATCTTGTTGCTTCCTTCCAGATGACACACCAAGCACCTTCCTACCTGTTTCCCTAATAACCTCTGCTGTTGGGGATATGCGAGGAGCACAAATTATAATAATTGGATTTATAGCTCCTGAGTGGAGATACCAATTGTGTTTATAATTTAGATTCACAAATCTTGGTTATTAGCTTAAATATATATAACTATATGACAAATGTCTATAGTTTGGTAAGTGAAACACTTACTATTATTGATTTAATAATTATTAATTGAAGTACCATATACTTAATTTACGGGGCACCACCCTGTTACCAGGGACCAATAACCAATTTGGAATAGCCAATAAAGTCTCATTTGTATTTAAGTTGGTTGAAGGATGAACTCCGTACCATAGCCGACTCAATTCACCAGTGCTGCAAAACCATATACAAATAATCACAGACAACGACCAATTAAATTATGAACGCTTTATTAAACAATTAATATTAACTCTAGTGTCAACACTAACTTGAATAACTCAGCAAATCACAACTTAATCTTATGGTGTGTTCGTCTGGAAGTACTCTATGTGTATGCGTGTTACCTGAGGTAAAAGGGGTGTGTGTGTGTGTGTGTGAGAGAGAGAGCGATAGAGAGAGAGCTAGAGAGAGAGAGAGAGAAAGGAGGAGGGAGAGCGCGTCCCCCTTTAGGGGCGTGGTGAGGTGGCACAGCTGTGCGCGTGTGCCGGTGAGCCCTTTGAATGGAGCGCGCGTGTCTGGCGCTCACAGGGAAAGAAGCATGTAAAGGAGTGTGAAGTGGGACTAGCGTGGATAACGCTTGTGGTCACACAAACACGTGGGGCTATATTCTGCGATATAGTGATCGCAGAACCGTGCAGTGGTTGAAACGTGCGCTTGGCGTGGTCGCAGAAGAAACAGAGCACCGCACAGTAACACAATAAAGCACATAAGCTAGCGAAATCACAGGTTACAGCACTTCAATGTGCACCTCTTAGATTCACGTAGATCGGTAACAGCGTAACAGTCACGTGATTGCGGAAATACACAGCGGTCAGATCGTGCGGAAAGGAAAAGAAACAACACGACAATAAAACAATTACTGATACCCTAAGAGTTCTACTCTGCTCAGACCTAAGAATGCCTCTGCCTTACTGCGCAATCCTGGTGAGACGATCCGGCATTGCGTGCGTGCTTGCGTGCTTGCGCTGTTGCGGTCCGGTCCGGTCCAGGTGTGCGTTGCGGTGATCGCGTTGTGATCAGCTGATGCGGCGGCGAGTGAGGCGGTTACGCTGGCGGTTTCCTGCCGTGTGGCTGGGAGTAGATGGGTGATCAGGCCTGTTCTCTGTGACAACGTTTCCGTTGGTTCAGCTGCTGGCTGCAGTGGAGGCTCCAGGCGGACGGAGAGAAGAAAGGTCTGCAGTGGTCTCGTGTGCGAGGAGAGAAGGGACCGGGACGAAGTCGGAGAGAAGAAGGTCGGAGAGAACAAGGGGAAACGGGACAGGGTCGGAGAGAACAAGGGACGAGTCTTCGGTCAAGGCGACTTTTATAACCGTGTTTTTGGTCACGCCCGTCCTATTGTTTGGTCCAATCAGGATGGCTGACGTCCAAGTTTCTCCGCCGTTTGTCGCTTGTGTCAGCGGGAGTTGGATGTCAGCGGGGGAGCCAGGTATGGGTCCCCAGCCTGGTGCCTGGTTTTGGCACTGAGATTTGAAATCTCTGTGTTCTCACTCACTACTATCAGGGTGAGGACTTTACATGCAGGCCGCAGTGCCTCCTTTGTCTGAGCATGCGGGACCCTAATAATAATTCTGTTAGTAACAGATTATACAGATGAGGTCCCCCAACATCCCCCCTTTTTGTTCTGAATGATGGCGTGTCAGCCGTCGCTTTGGAACAAGACATGAAAGGGTCCATGTGCTCTGACAGGTTCGTTAAGGTCCTCAGTGTACTTGTCATCTCCTGTGGGCATTATCAATGTTCATTGACAGTCCATGTATTCCAAACAGTCCTTGTTTGCTAGAGTTGGAGGCAAGTCTGAGCATTTTAGAGGCATGTCTGAGCAGAGGCAATAGCATGTCTTTTTTCTTTTTTTGTTCTGTCCAGCAGTTTAGCAAGCAGCATATATTACGCTGAATGCCATATTGTGATGGACAGCTTCGCTTTAACAAGAAGAGTATATATAGAATATATATACTCTTCCTGATTTATGGTTTATTTAATGGTTTATTTAGCTAATCCAAAATGTGTGTGATGTTGCTGTGTTGGTGGACAGGTTAGGTTTCTGCTTTAGGGTGTGTATGCGTGAGGGTGGGTGGGTGGGGGGGGGGGGGGGGGGGGGGGGGTAAGGGGTGCAACCAGCTGCTGAAACCAAGCAAATCTGTTAAGTAAACAATCGGAGCAAAAAAAAAAAATTAAAAAAAAAAAAAAAGAAGCAGGGATGTACCTTAGGCTAACACATTCATAACTAAACCATTTTTGTACTGTGGTTTACCTTGGAGATTAATACTAATACCAATAATAGTGCTAAGGTATGTGCACATACTAATACAAACATATACATACAATATACATACATATGTGCATTATTATACATATCCCATACTACTTAATAAAAAGTCATGACATACAACACCATAAATTCCATATTCACACATTATTCATATTGGTAGTGATAAGTGTCAATAATACTTACAGTTGGATTTGGAAAGTGTCCCACTACAAGGTTAGTAAGGCTGTAGCTTAACATTATTCACCCAAAGGGTGAGGCAGACGTTGGTGCATGAACAATGCCACTTGTGGAAGCCAGGGTGATGTGAGGGGCTCGGCCACTACGCCCATCCAGCAAGCAGAGGAAGGAATCCTAGCAGCCAGGGAGCCCACACACCTTCAGTTCCAGGAGGGCAGGTGTTGCGACCCAAGCCGCCCACACAGAGCCCCCCAGGCAGAGCAGCAGCAGCCACAGAGACAGCACCCGAGGCCAGAGCGGGCCACCGGGGGTCAGCGCTGTCCGCCCCATGAGAACCAGGGGCAAACACTCCCCCCGGCGGTAGGGTCGGCCTGAAAGAGTAGAGCCCGAGGACCCACGGTCTGTAGGGAGCCCGCCAGAAGATGCCCCCGTGCGCAGAGTGGGGCCCGCCCCCAGTCCACCACCCCCACACGAGCGGAGCGGGGCCAACCCCATCGGCCCGACCTCATCCCCTGGCGCCACCGCGGCCTGCAGCACAAGGCCAGCAATTGGTGGGGTCAGCAGAAAAGAGACCACCCAGGCAGACAATCATTGTACCCCGGGCAAAAATCCGGACCCCCCACACTTCAACCGCACCACACGCATACCAACTCACACAAACACAGACGCATACACCCACCCACATGTGCAACACACATCTTCACATCTACACATACAAACACCATAGACTCTCTCTGTCCCCTGGACAGTGCCCCCCCTCGCCCTAAATGTCTTTTTGCAGTTAAAACAGGGTGGTGATCTCTCCACCAGGGCCAGTGGCCGAGGCCACAACTGGCCTCAGCCCCAGGCCCCAGTGAAGGAGCCCACCCCCGGCCCTAAATGTATGTGTATGTGACTAAGTATGAGGAACTTTGGGAGATACCCAATTCTCCGAGGGGTCCAGCAGACAGAGCCATCAATGGGAAGGCTCCGTCTACTGGCCCCCCCAGAAGGAGCCCCCAGATTCCTGGACAAGTGTGTATGACTAATGCAATTAAAACTAATGAGCATCCCACTTGGAAGGGACGGAACCACTTCCCAGTAGCCCCGGTCCCTCCATCAGCAGGACGCCCCTTGCAGACCTAAGTGAATGAATGCGGAAAAATGTAGTTGGGAAGCAGAGCACCAGGGTCCGCAGAGCCAGGTTCCCGACTGGCTCTGCTACCTATCCCACTACCCCCCACAACCCCCAGCCAGGAAGGGACAGCCGAGACCCAGGGACCGCAGTACTACTGCCCAGGCGCCACACGCAGCACAGCCAGAGCCATCCTCACCCTTCTTTCACACTTACCCATTCTCTCGCTCAAGTATGCCCATGCTCGCCCCGTGTAGTGTGACACTCAAACCCACACACATACTCTGCGGTTGTGTATTGAGGGCCAGCCTCCGCCCAGGGCCCAATGAAGGTTCTAGCCTGAGTAGTCCGCCAACCCCCCCTGCAACAGGCCCGAGCAGTTACCAGAGGGCGTCGGACCGCTAGGGCAGGCAGCGCCCCACCCGAGCAGGGGCAGCGCCCCAGGGAAGAGACACCCCTCTGGGCACAGGCAGGCACCCCCAAAGGGAGTCCCCCGGACGCAGGTCACCCAGGTCTCCACCCCCAGATCCGCCCCCGCACACCGGCAGGGAGGCCCGCCTCCGGCTCCCCGGAGACAGGCACACGCCAACCCTCAAAACGGTCCCACTCCGGCACAGGGCCGCCGGTCTCAGCAGCCACCACACCCCCGCCGCAGGGGACCCATGCGGCCAGCCCAGAGTCCACCAACCCGTTGTCCTGGTTCCTTAAGCAGGCAGGCACCCCCAACCACTAGTCACCCCACCACCACTGTACCAGACATGACGCAGCACGCGAGCCCCACGCATCCTTACCTGGACATGGAATCAATCAGAGTATAGTTTTGGTCATTGATTTAATAAAGCAGACAATGTGTCTAAGGTGGTATAATCTAACAAGCTGTTCAGGTATTGAGTAATGCTTAATTTTTTTTTAGTTTTCCAGTTCATGAGGATGATTTTCTTTGCGACACAGAGGGCAGAAAGAAGTGTGTGTGATGAGTTTGTCTCTAGATCAAGCCCACTTAGATCTCCTAGAAGACAAAGTGCAGGGGCTGCTGGGATTGGACAGCTTAACTGGGTTGACAGGTGTTCACATACTCTTTGCCAAAATTGCTGCACAGGTGAGCATGACCAAAATGCATGTAGGAATCTATCTGCTGTGTTATCTGTACAGTGAAGGCAAATATTTGAGTTTGTGAGACCCATTTGGAACATCCTTTGTCCTGTATAGTGAGTTCTATGAAGAATTTTGTATTGTATTAGTTGTAAATTTGTATTTTTTGTCATTCTGAATAAATTAGAACATATGATATATATGATTTCCCTGATATATCAATAAATCGCTCTATTACTGGTGGTGGTTGCATGTGGATGGCAGTATTCTTACTTTTTGCATTAAGTATTGACTTTAGTTGTTGGTATTCTAAGAAATTGGCACTAGTGATTTCATAGTGAGACACTAGTTCTTCAAAAGAGGTAAACTTGTCTCTTGTGAAAACGTGTTTTAGATGTGTTATCCCTTTGATATGCCAAGTTGGAAAGTGTATTGCCTTTTTGTTTTGTATGATGTCTGGATTGTTCCAGAGAGGTGTGTTTTGGCAAAGAGTAGGCGAAGACCCATTAATTTTAAGAAACTCCCACCAGGCTTGCAGAGATGCTTTTATGCTAATGTTCTGGTAACAACTATGATGTTTGATTTTGGTGCTGATAAAGGGCAGATCTGCAACTTTAATATTTCCACAAAATGTTTGTTCAATGTCTATCAAGGAGGAGTCTGCTGGCATGGGTTTTATCCATTTGTGGACATGGTTCAGTCTATTGGCAAGAAAATAGTGGTGGAAGTTAGGTAGTTCTAGGCTGCCGCAGCGTCTGGATTTTTGAAGAGTTTTTAAACTAATTCGTGGTGGCTTGGTTTTCCACAAAAACTGTGAGATGTAGGAGTCTAATGTCTTAAACCACGCCTGGGCTGGCTGAGTTGGAATCATTGAGAATATGTAATTAATTTTTGGCAGGATCATCATTTTTATGGTGGCAATTCTTCCCATAAGTGAAATGGGTAGGGACTGCCATCTTTTGAGGTTGGCTTCTATTTGTTTTAATAATGGATTGTAGTTTAGATCAATAAGCTCTGATAGCCTAGACGACAATTCAATGCCCAAGTATTTAATGTTCCCTGAATGGAGTGTGGTAGAGGAGATGTTAGTCACCTTAAGGTTAAGTGGTAGCACTATAGATTTGGTCCAGTTAATAGAGTACTCTGAAAGTCCTGAGAATTCATCTATGAGGCTGATAGTTGTAGGAAGAGACGTCTGTGGCTCCAGGAGAAACAGTAACACATCGTCAGCATATAAACTTATTTTATGATTTACTGATTTGGTCGATATTCCAGTAATTCCTTCATGCTGTCTTATTGCCGCGGCTAGAGGTTCAATAAATATTGCAAATAGTGATGGGGAAAGTGGGCAGCCCTACCAGTACCTTCTGCTTAAAGTCATGAAACTTGGCAACGATGGGTCGAGGGCGCTGGCCATCCGGTCGTCTTCCTCCAAGTCTATGCGAACGGTGGAATGCCATCTTGTCCACTGCGTCCGCTGGAATCTTCATCTGTTGTTTAAGGAAGTTTTTAATTGTGGTTTCCGTGTTTTCCTCCGCCTGTTCTGGAATTACCGAGAACACCAGGTTGTCCCTCATGCTGCGGGCCTGCAGATCGATGATGCCTTCTTTTATTTTTTTATTTTCGGCCGCTAGCTGAGCCACATCCTCCGTCAGGGACTGTATTTTTATTTCAGGGACAGCTTGATATTTTTTTCTCGATTGACTCTAGGATGTCCGTGATGTTTTTGTCCGCCGAGCTAGCTCCAGGTGACTCAGGTGAGTCAGACGGACGGGAACGCTTATTGGGAGCCGTCTCCTTTTTCCCCATTACCAGACGCTCGAAGCACTCGTCGATATACTCGAAACTTTCTTCGGTGTTATCCAGAATGGTAGGGTGGTTGATTATTTTCCGTAAGATAAGGTAGTTATTTATTTATTTAAATTGGCGGATAGTTTGTCGCGCTGTTGTTTACTACCGGTGTCGCGCCGCCTTGTTGAATTTCTCGTGCTTGTTCTCGCAGAGTCTCGCGTTCTCTCACAGCATCGCGTCTCTCCTCCACCTATGCAATAGCATGTCTGAGCAGAGGCAAGAGCATTTCTGTCTACAATCCTAAACCATATCATTTCCTTTGTATTTCTTAGGTGAAAGAAAACACAAGAAAAGAGAGGGATAGATGAGTGAAGAGAGGTGTGGTTAGAGTTTGCTGGTCAACTCGTGAAAGAGTTGTTAGCTGGCAAGACGTTGCCAGGTTGGTGTCTTTATGAAGTGTACATGTCTGTGTCTGGTGTGGACTACAGTGTGTACATTCTCTCGTTGAATGAGATCTATAAAGACACATCACCCTGGCTTCCACAAGTGGCATTGTTCATGCACCAATGTCTGCCTCACCCTTTGGGTGAATAATGTTAAGCTACAGCCTTACTAACCTTGTAGTGGGACACTTTCCAAATCCACCTGTAAGTATTATTGATACTTATCACTACCAATATGAATAATGTGTGAATATGGAATTTGTGGTGTTGTATGTCATGACTTTTATTAAGTAGTATGGGATATGTATAATAATGCACATATGTATGTATATTGTATGTATATGTTTGAATTAGTATGTGCACATACCTTAGCACTATCATTGGTATTAGTATTAATCTCCAAGGTAAACCACAGTACAAAAATTGTTTAGTTAGGAATGTGTTAGCCTAAGGTACATCCAGCTACCTGTACCTAAATTATCTTCTGATTGTCCTAGAGGGTCTCAGGAGGCTGCAAAATCATTTAGGAGAAGAAATGAACTATGTGTTGGTTACACATTGTTTAGGCTCATCCAGAGATCCAGCTATTCCTGCCAGGTTGCTGAAAAGATTTTTGGGACCTACAATGGATGCGGACTAGTTCTCTTTATACATATCACGTTGTGGCATGGACTAGTCTACCCTCGCCTTTGGGAGCTGGGACTGCTCCCCCCTTTTGGTATGTGGATGTGTTTGACGCAGGCTTGGTGCCTGGTCTAGGCCACCCATGTCTTTCGTACCTAGTGTAATAGGGAAAGACGCCTGGTCTAATCTACTAGTGGGGAGTCAGTGTCTGGCTTCTGTTGAGAGGTCTGAAGGAGCAGCCGAACTGTTAGGCAGATTAAGTTCTTTTAAGGCTTCCTCCACGCATCTCCGTACCAGACTTACAATGTCCACCTCTGAGTCTTCCCGTGACCGGTGAACTGGACTGTGGTCCTTGTACCTACGGTTCAAGTTCTGTCTGAACTGACCTCTTCCCCCTCGTGGGTGGGGACGAGGTTGTTTTGGCCTTGAATTACAGTGTTGAAGAGGCTCATCTTCCCGGTTGACTGTGTCAACCTGCTGGTGACGTGACCTGCGGTTTTGAGTCTTCCTTTGCCCTCGTCTGCTTCTCTTAGCACGAGGCATTTTGTGGCCTTCAAGTGTTAAGTCAGACTTTTGATGGGTCTGGATGCTAAAAACTCTGGCGTCCGCTACAGGTCTCCAAATGGGGCGTACACGCGTTTCCCATACCAGCTGGGCATATCTCACAACTCCCTGCATTGTGCACCTGCCTGTCTTACAGTGCATGGCGACATCAAATTGGATGCTGTCATGGAGATTATGCAGGAATAAGGAGTGGAATGTACTGTCTTCTTCTAGACCTGGTGTATTCCGTCCTTGGAAGTACATGTAGGTCTTTCTGAGGCGCCTGTAATATTCTTTGGGAGGTTCATTTCTTTTGTGTAAGACATTGAACGCTTCAAAGATAGTTGCTGCCGGATCAGAATATGGGGCATATTCTTCTCTTAAAGCTTAACAGAGTGAAGAGTATTGATCCCGAATAGCAGGCTTGAGTGTTTCCATGAAGACATGGACACTCCTGGGTGTGGTCTTCCAGATTAGCTTTAGTTTCTCGCAAGCTGTTGCATGAGGGAGGTCCAATAAGCAACGATCGACTTCCTGCAAGTAGTCATCTATGGTAGAATCATGGCTACTGGGGTCAAAGCACTCAATATCCTTGGCTAGGGACTCAAGCTGGCGTAGGCGCAAACCTAAGTTTTGGGAAGGATAAGCACTATCAGAGTCACTTGAGCCTGTGTCGTCCCACTGGTTGCTGTAACGTGGGTGAACCCGACGCTGCTTCCTGCGTTTTAGACGAGGTGCTTTCTCCTCCAACAAGGGGCTTAACCTGCCACTGTCACTCTGGTTCTCGGGTGAGTTTTCCCTCTTCAGAGTGGGGGCATTCCTGTCCTCAGTGCATGAGGCGGAGTAAAACAAGTTTGCTCTGGATGCTTTCCCGTGCACTGGAGTGCTAGTGTTCCTGTACTCAGCCACTGTAGTGGTCTGAAAACCTTTGCCTTTGGCTATCTTACTGGTAACACAAGTTGCTGGACTGAGCTGGTGCTCGTAAGGAGGTGGCTGGAGGGTCTCTAGCCTCTGGGCGAGAGCCACTGCGCCTGCTTTGGGCATCTGCAGCTTTGCATGTGATCGGTTTGTTTGGCTGTCGAGAGGCGGGGGCTGCTCAGCCTTCCTGGGAGCTAGCCTACTCTCACCATCTAAGCCTGACTTGGTCAGCTCTGGTCTCCTTGGACTGGCTGCCATGTCTACCTGATCACTCTGGCTCTTCCTCCTGGCTTTCTCAACTTCCTGACGGGCCACTAGGAGACTAGATTGTAGGGCGTCATGGTTCTGCTGCAATCTCTCCTTATCTTCCCGGAGCTGCTCCAGCTCTTGTTTCATTACCCAGAGACTTTGCTTAAGGTGGGAAACAGTCTCCTGCTCAGCTTTGTAGCCACTGCACACAAGGAAGAGCTTCTTTTCATACTCTGCAGCCTTCAGCTGCACTGGGCCAGGTGAGTTTTCATTAAGGGCTTGGCCATGTAAGATAAATACCTCTGCAATTCAGCTTCGCATTCATCAATAGTATAACTATTGAGGTCTTCTAATTCTGTTACTGACACATCTAAGATCTTTGCAACAACTCTTTGAAAGTCTAAGTTTCCCTGCCTGGGGAAACGTTCAGCACGGGATCTTCCAAGATTCACGCTGCTCATTTTGGTTCTGAGGAGCGATGTGAGTTACAACTACAGCTAAAGTAGTGGTGCACAGGTGACACTTCAACCTGTGGCTTACTTGAATGTTTGTTATGTGCTAGCTATGGAGGCTTAAGTCTGGGTTTGTCTTGCTGAAAACCGAGCTTGGCTCCTGTTAACACACAATTAGTTAGCAGGGGTTGCTAACTGAAAAGACACTAAGCCTACTTTGGTTTCAGTGAAGGCTTGGCACAACCTATTCTCAATCTCTGGGGTTTCTATGCTAATGGTAGCATGCTAACACGCACACACACTAGCTGACATGTGGTAGCTTGTTGCTAAGCTAACAAAGCACAGTTTGGTAACAATGATGGCAGCAAACACTGAGCTAATAGCTAAGCTAGTAGCTAGGCTAACACTAGTAACACTGGTGGTTTGGCAGCCTGTGCTAAAGCTACACTTGGCCTCTTAATGCTAAGTGGAAGCTAAGCTTCTAGGCACACTGTTACTACTGCAGTTCTCAGTAACTAGTGTTAAACAAAGGGCACCTTGGTTTCTGCCACACAAAGTTATGGATTCTTGCATCCACTAGCAGATTATTTGTACAGATTTACAGCACGGTGAATAATCTTTGCCGCCCTCACACGGGGCACCAATTATGTTGGGGATATGCGAGGAGCACAAATTATAATAATTGGATTTATAGCTCCTGAGTGGAGATACCAATTATGTTTATAATTTAGATTCACAAATCTTGGTTATTAGCTTAAATATATATAACTATATGACAAATGTCTATAGTTTGGTAAGTCAAACACTTACTATCATTGATTTAATAATTATTAATTGAATTAACAATTACTTAATTTACGGGGCACCACCCAGTTACCAGGGACCAATAACCAATCTGGAATAGCCAATACAGTCTCATTTGTATTTAAGTTGGTTGAAGGATGAACTCCGTACCATAGCCGACTCAATTCACCAGTGCTGCAAAACCATATACAAATAATCACAGAAAACGACCAATTAAATTATGAACGCTTTATTAAACAATTAATATTAACTCTAAAATAGAGTTGAATAACTCAGCAAATCACAACTTAATCTTATGGTGTGTTCGTCTGGAAGTACTGTATGTGTATGCGTGTTACCTAAGGTAAAAGGGGTGTGTGTGTGTGTATGTGTGTGTGTGTGTGTGTATGTGTGTGTGTGTGTGTGTGTGTGAGAGAGAGAGAGAAAGAGAAAGGAGGAGAAAGGAGGAGGGCGCCCCCCTTTAGGGGCGTGGTGAGGTGGCACAGCTGCGCGCGTGTGATGGTGAGCCCTTTGAATGGAGCGCACGTGTCTGGCGCTCACAGGGAAAGAAGCGTGTAAAGGAGTGTGAAGTGGGACTAGCGTGGATAAGGCTTGTGGTCACACAAAGACGTGGGGCTATATTCTGCGATATAGTCACGTGATCGCGGAAGCGTGCAGTGGTTGAAACGTGCGCTTGGCGTGGTCGCAGAAGAAACAGAGCACATCTGCTTAGATTCACGTAGATCGGTAACAGCGTTACAGTCATGTGATCGCGGAAATACACAGCGGTCAGATCGTGTGTGCAGGAAAAGAAACAACACAACAATAAAACAATTACTGATACCCTAAGAGTTCTACTCTGCTCAGACCTATGAATGCCTCTGCCTTCCTGCTTAATCCTGGTGAGACAGTCCGGCGTTGCGTGCGTGCTTGCGTGCTTGCGCTGTTGCGGTCCGGTCTGGTCCAGGTGTGCGTCGCGGTGATCGCGTCGTGATCAGCTGATGCGGCGGCGAGTGAGGCGGTTACGCTGGCGGTTTCCTGCCGTGTGGCTGGGAGTAGATGGGTGATCAGGCCCGTTCTCTGTGACGACGTTTCCGTTGGTTCAGCTGCTGGCTGCGGTGGAGGCTCCGTCCAGGCGTGCCGGTGCAGAGGGCAGCTCCAGGTGGACGGAGAGAAGAACGATCTGCAGTGGTCTTGTGTGCGAGGAGAGAAGGGCCTGGGACGAAGTCGGAGAGAAGAAGGTCGGAGAGAACAAGGGGAAACGGGACAGGGTCGGAGAGAACAAGGTCTTCAGTCACGGCGACTTTTATAACCGCGTTTTTGGTCACGCCCGTCCTATTGTTTGGTCCAATCAGGATGGCTGACGCCCAAGTTTCTCCGCCGTTTGTCGCTTGTGTCAGCGGGAGTTGGATGTCAGCGGGGGAGCCATGTATGGTTCCTCAGCCTGGCGCCTGGTTTTGGCGCTGAGATTTGAAATGTCTTTGTTCTCACTCACTACTATCAGGATGAGGACTTTACATGCAGGCCGCAGTATTTCCTTTGTCTGAGCATGTGGGACCTTAATAATACTTCTGTTAATAACAGATTATACAGATGAGGTCCCCCAACACTGCTGTATTTTCTTTGTCATCTGGAAGCTCTTCCTGACCACAGCTTCTGCCTGAATGAAGTTTTTTTCATTCTTTACCTTCCACCTCTTGGTCTTTTTTTCTGCTTTTCCTTTCTTCTTCTTCCTGACCGGTGAAGGTCACAGTGGTGCCTGTGGTGATTGGAGCACTGGGGGCAGTGACCCCCAAACTGGAGGAGTGGCTACAACAGATCCCTGAAAATACATCTGACATCTCATTCCAGAAAAGTGCAGTCCTAGGAACAGCAAGGATACTGCGCAGAACCCTCAAGCTTCCTGGCCTCTGTTAGAGGACCCGAAGGGAGGACTTGCTCTTGTGCTCCCTGGTTCGAATCCCTGGGCAAGTAAGCATCCAGTGTGGGTCCTTGGGCAAGACCATTCAAGCTACTGTCATACCCTATATGATGAGAGACAATGAACCACATGAGATACCGGCTCAGACGTCGCCCGGTCTGCGTCAGGTGCTGGGAAACCAGAGCACTTTGGCGAGAAGTGGGCTACTGGAACAAGAAAGAAATGCTGAGATCCGAGATGATGTTGGAATGCTACTACTCAAGTAACCCAAGAATGTGCGGTAAATGGGAACGGAAAAACCCACATTCGAGGCTGACGGCGAAGCAACTAGTAGCTCAGTGTTCCAACATCCACAACTTGAGATTGATTAGGTACAACACAAATGGTACAACTGCAACTGCTATCACAACTTGAGATTGACGAGGTACAACACAAATGGTACAACACAGGTCAGGTCAGAGGGGGGATTTCACCATCTCCCCAACCGAAGCCCCAATGAGCACAGACATGCTGAGCAAGGCATAAGATGAAAAATAGGATCATGGCGAGACTCAACAGACAACTACAACGACTAAGTGAAGTACCATCAGAAAGTCTCATGGAAAATGTGAATGCAGCATTGAGATCAATCCCTACCACAACAATCACGGAAACCAGAAAGCACCAGGCCCTGACATGATCCACGCCTACCGGCTAAAGAAGCTCACTGCAATCCATGAGCGCCTGGCAGAACAAATGAACCAGCTGCTAAGAGATGGGACTCACTCAGAATGGCTAACCGAAGGGCGAACGATGATAATAACCTGCCTCTCCACAATATGAAATCATCTCAGCTGAGCAAGGCATAAGATGAAAAATAGGATCATGGCGAGACTGAACAGACAACTACAACGACTAAGTGAAGTACCATCAGAAAGTCTCATGGAAAATGTGAATGCAGCATTGAGATCAATCCCTACCACAACAATCACGGAAACCAGAAAGCACCAGGCCCTGACATGATCCACGCCTACCGGCTAAAGAAGCTCACTGCAATCCATGAGCGCCTGGCAGCACAAATGAACCAGCTGCTAAGAGATGGGACTCACTCAGAATGGCTAACCGAAGGGCGAACGATGATAATAACCTGCCTCTCCACAATATGAAATCATCTCAGCTAAGATAAGTGGGCACGTGGTCAATACATGAGCAAAGCACAGAAGGGCATTGGTAAGGATACCAGAGGAGTCAAACACCAACTCCTGGTTGACAGAACAGTCCCCTAAGACTGCAAGACTACAAGAAAGCCTATGACTCAATGGAGATCCACACACATGGATCACTGAATGCTTGGAGCTGTAAAACATCAACAGAACTCTAAGGGTTTTCATTGCAAACTCGATGAGGTTGTGGAGAGCCACCCTTGATGCCAATGGGAAGCCATATGTTCAAGTATCCAGCTCCTCACCATGCATGGAGGGTTCCACCCCAAATCCAGCACCCTGAGACTGTACGCTAGCCGCAAGGGTCAAACCTCCAAGATCCATAAGTACATCAAGGATAAGGCCCCGACAGATGGCATGCTGAGTGAATGTCTCAGGCAGTGGAGAACAGAGGAGATGCTGGAAGAGGGACCATCATGGGAGGACAAGCCCTTACATGGGATGTACCACCGGAACATAACTAAAGTGGCTGATCTCAACAAATCCTACCAATGGCTTGAAAGGGCTGGGCTGAAGGACAGCACAGAGGCACTCATCCTGGCTGCACAGGAGCAGGCCCTGAGCACCAGAGCCATAGAGGCCCAGATCTACCACACCAGACAAGACCCAAGGTGTAGACCGCGCAAAGAGGCCCCTGAGACGGTCCAGCACATAACTCAGGGTGTAAGATGCTGGCAGGGAAAGCATACATAACCAAGTGGCTGGCATAGTATACAGGAGCATCCTGAACCATTCTCACCCTCCGCGGGTGGTCTCATCCACTTTCCAAGCTTGGGTCCTCTATCAGAGGCCAGGGAGCTTGAGGGTTCTGCGCAGTATCCTTGCTGTTCCTAGGACCTTTTCTGGACTGAGATTTCGGATGTTTTTCCAGGGATCTGTTGTAGCCACTCCTCCAGTTTGGGGGTCACTGCCCCAAGTGCTCACCACAGGCACCACTGTGGCCTTCACCTTCCAAGCCTTCTCCAGTTCTTCTCTGAGCCCTTGGTATTTCTCTAGTTTCTCATGTTCCTTTTTCATGATGTTGCCATCGCTTGGTATTGCCACATCCACCACTACGGGTTTCCTCCACTCTTTGTCCACCACCACAATGTCTGGTTGGTTCGCCATTACCATTCTGTCTGTCTGTATCTGGAAGTCCCACAGGATCTTGGCTTGCTCGTTCTCTACCACCTTGGGAGGTGTTTCCCACTTTGACCTTGGGGTTGCCAGTCCATACTCCGCGCAGATGTTCCTGTATACTATGCCAGCCACTTGGTTATGGCGTTCCATGTATGCTTTCCCTGCCAGCATCTTACACCCTGCAGTTATGTGCTGGATCGTCTCAGTTATGGGAAAAATTGTTTCTTCCTTACTTCTATGCAGTTATTATACGATTTATGACTTATGTTCTGCAATTAATATCTTATGTTTTGTCTTACTGTATGCATTTGACATTTCACCTAGATTGTTCAATGGTTGTCTCTGCCTGATAGACTCTCAACTCTAGCTCCCAAACCCAAGGTCGGGGAGTTGTGTCTCTGTCTGTTGAGACTTGGTGCTCCTTTCTCACAGAGAGTTGGCCGTCAGCGATGCAGGTGTGAGAATGTAAATATCTTCACACACACTGCGACAGGGAGGAGATGGTGCATGTAATTTGATTGGGTTAGAAAGACATTCCACCCTAGTTGGACAGAAAAGCTAAAAGGCAGAAGCAACTTTAGGATCGTGGGGTCTTTGCATCACACCTTCGTGGTGTATGCACTGATCTCCCCAGCTGGTTTTTGGTTTGTTGATGTGCACGATCAACATCCATGCTTTTTATTTGCTTTCCCCGTTATTTTTATTTTCTTTATTATTTCAATAAATCGCACAAAAGGACAACTCTCTCATCTGCTTCTTTATGGAAAATTTCCACCACAGAAATTGGCGTCACGAACAGGATCCCGCGGCAGGTCGTCTGGACGGTGCGACCAGGGACGATAGTCCTGAGGACTAGGGTCGCTCAGCCTCCAAACCTCTACAGCTGTTCTGAGTGGGAGGACTGCTCACCCGTCTGGATCGCCTCTGACGAGATCCAACAAACACAAAATTCAACCCAGTGAGAGAGATTCCGTTTTGTCGCGACTTATCGAAGAAAAAAAAAAAGAAAACGGGTTTGAATTTGGTTTCTGGTATTCGGGTTTACTTGGCTCTGATCATTTGGTTTAGGGAAAGTAAGGCAAATAACAATCAATTCTAAAGCATCCCCTACTAGACTAAAACATAAAAGAAAACATGATTAGGACTAGAGATGATAATATTTCTAAAACGACTATTTGGCTGAAAACATCCAAAATATAATATTAGGAAAAAAAATATAATTTTAAAATTTAATATTCAGGTAAAATTAATTAGGTCAAAGTCTGCCCTGGTGGCCGAGACGGTGGTTGCTAAGGGTTGGCTCGTGGAACTGAGCTTGTTTTTGTCTGTACTGAGGATACAGACCAGTGTGCAGATCTGAGCGCAGTCTAACGGGTGTGGACAAGGAAATAAAAGACGGCTTCTGAAATACGGAGCGCGTTTGCAGGGGTAGGTGGTTTTGAGATACAAGGGACCCGGGTCTTAGAGGGGCCTGACGGTGAGGGAGCACTTCCGAGAACTCTGTCGCTGATCTGAGTGGTTCCCTTTCTACGGAGACGTCCGTGGAAGAGAAATTTCGAAAAAGGTTCCGGCCGGAACACAAAAAAGTCTAAGGCAGGAAACCGCCGGGACTCTGAAAGATGGGTTTGGGGCGATCTAAGTCTCCACCACCAGACTGCAGCATTACAAAAGTAAAAGTAATTAAAAGTAAAAAGTAAATATGGTTATTAGTGCGTTTTATGTTTCCATGAGTGGGAAACTGGTTATGGGTTCAAAAGGAGAATCGCTTGTGTAAAAGACATATGCACCTTAAAAAGAAAAATTATATACAAAAAGATGAGATTTGAAAAAGCAAAACTATCAAAACTAAACCACTAAAAGAAACAAAAGAGAGATGAGAGTAACAGAAAGGAAGGAGATAACAACTCTGGGAAGAATTTGCACTCTGCCACACACACACACACATACACCACACACACAAGAGCAAATGCTCCCATTGTTTCTGCTCTCTATCCTAATGCAGAACTGAGCGCGATGAGGGTAAATCCGGATCTGGAGTCCTTTCCCACCATCAGCAGAAGAACCGAAGGAGAAAAAGCGTCTGACCAACAACCAGAACAGGGTGGAAGCTCTGATACCACAGCAGCTGGAGGACACAGACCACAGCATGGACGCCTCACAGACTCCCACAACATCTGCAGCCATCACGTTCTGGGCTCATCAGATGAACCAGCTACTACAAGCGTGTGTGTCTGACACAGACACCTGCTTATGACAATCAGCGAAGGAAAACAAGGACAGAGCAACAGCAGAGTGAGAAGACATGTCAGACTGTCATGGGAAAAATTGTGTCTTCCTTATTTCTATCCAGTTATTATACGATTTATGATTTATGTTTTGCATTTAATATTTTATGTCTTGTCTTACTGTATGCATTTGGCATTTCACCTGTTTTGTTCAATGATTGTCTCTGCCTGATAGACTCTCGTCTCAAGCCTCCAGAACCCAAGGCCGGGGTGTTGTGTCTCCCTGTATGTTGAGACTTGGTGCTCCTTTCTCACAAATGCAGGTGTGAGAAAGTAAAAAATCTTCACACACTGCGTCTGGGAGGAGATGGTGCATGTAATTTGATTGGGCTAGACAGACATTCCACACTAGTCGGACAGAGAAGCTCAAAGGCAGAAACAACTTGAGGATTGTGTGATCCTTGCATTATACCTCCGTGGTGTATGTTCTGATCTCCCCAGCTGGCTTTTTGATTGCTTTCCCCATTATTTTTATTTTCTTTATTAATTCAATAAATCGCACAAAAGGACAACTTTCTCATCTGCCTTTATTCCAAAAATTCCACCACAGAAATTGGCGTTGCAGGTCGTCTGGACGGCGTGATCAGGGACGGCGGTCCTGAGGACTAGGTTCGCTCAGCCTCCAAACCTCTACAGCAGTTCTGAGTAGGAGGACTGCTCACCTGTCTGGATCGCCTCTGACGAGATCCAACAAACTCAAAATCCAACCTCTACTCTGCCCGGTGAGAGAGATTCCGTTTTGTTGCGACTTATTGAGGAGGAAAAAAAAAAAAAGAAAACGGGTTTGAAATTGGTTTCATTACTTGGCTCTGATCATTTGGTTCAGGGAAAGTAAGGCAAATAACAATTAATTATAAAACATCCCCAACTAGATTTTAACAACGACAAAAGAAAATATAATAATTAGGACCAAACAACATTTTAATTTTAAAATTTAATATTCGGGTAGGAAAATTAACTAGGTCAAGGTCTGCTCTGGGTGGTGAGACGTTGGTTGCTAAGGGTTGGCTCGTGGAATCGAGCTTCCATCTGTACTGAGGATACAGACATGTTTTTTTGATCTGTGCGTGGTCCACACGTGGGGGACTGAGTATAAAAGACGGCTTCTGAAAGAGGGAGCGCGTTTGCAGAGTGAAGTATTTTCAAGATACGAGGGACTCGGGTCCTAGAGGGGCCTAACGTTGAGGAAATACTTCGTGAAAGGCTCTGTCGCCAGATCAGGTTGGTTCCCTTTTTACGGAGACGTCCGATAAAAAGGCATTTTGGGAAGGTTCCGGCCGGAACACACAAAAAAATCTAAGGCAGGAAACCGCTGGACTCTGAAAGATGGGTTCGGGGCAATCCAAGTCGTCACCACCAGACAGTAACATTACGAAATTAATGAGGGGTAAATATGGTTGATGAGTGCGTGTCATGTCTTCACGACTGGACAAAACATTATGGGTTTCAAGAAGGTGGTTCACCCAGTGTGAAGGACACACGCGCTTTAAAAGAAAAATTAGAAGAAAAGGAGAAACAGCTCCGTAAAAGCAAAAGAATTAAAGTTAAAACTTTAGAGGAAATTGAATTAAATAATAGATGCCTTGAAATTTGGGTTAAAGAATCCGAACGCAGGGAAAGATTAAAATGCCAAAAAGAACTAGGAGGGAGAAAGGATGAGAGTGGTGACGTAGCTGGCAGAAAAGATAACAACTCTGTGGAAGCTTGCACACCACCACCATACACACATACACACACAACATGATGAGAAACAGAGCGCTCCCACTGTTTCTGCTTTGTATCCTTTTGCAGAGCTGAGCGCGATCAAGGTGAATCCCGACCTGGACTCCTACGTCAGCAGGAGGGCCGGGCAGGGTGGACAGCAGGACCAACAGCCTGACCAACAACAACAGCCTGATCCACAGCAACAGCCTGCCCCATATCAGCCTGCCCCACTGCAGCAGCCTGGCCAACCTCTGTTATCAGGAGCTGCAACATCGGCTGCAGAGCAGTCAGAGCATGTGGAGGACAGTGTAAATGCCACACCAACTCCTGGAACGGAGGCACGGGCGTTCTGGGTCAATTCACCCATCGGCTTCATTCCTACATCATCCACTGTCACAAGCTCTGCCCATGCACCAACTGCCACTACGAGTGCTGCCTCTGCAACTACCAGCGTTCGTACCCTGAGGAGCAACACACCAGTAGCTCCAGAAATCAGCTTGCCCATGGTGGAAGTGGCCGGCCCTGAAGGAAGCATGTTAGTGCACAGACCATGGACTAGCGCTGACATAGCTGACTTTGCTCAAAATCTCCCAGACATCACTGTATCAGGAAAGACATTCGGTGCCAACCTTCTGGCTTTCTGCCAGGAGTACAGACCCACTGGAGCTGAGATCCGTCGCATCCTGGCCAAGCGTCTTTCAGCCTGTGAATATCAAAAACTGACTGGACAATTGCCTGATGTGACACTTGCTCTTAAACACAAAGACTGGACAAACAACTTAAATGATGGATTTGTTGCCGCAGTGAGGACGCTTGACACCCACCTCGAAACTGCGTTCCCCGACAAAGTCTGTATGATTAAAGTCACCACATGCAAACAACAACCAGAGGAATCAGTTGATGACTTTGTTCACCGCCTCACCACCGCATACAACACACAGGGAGGGGTTCATCCGCCCGCAGAAGGAATGGGAGGACCTGTTTGTTCACGGTATGAGAGCCATCTGTGTGAACTTGTGATAAAAGGTTTACTCCCTGAAGTTTCGGAGGCTGTGAAGCAGTCATACATTGGATGGAAGGAAGACGCACGTTTGTCTGATCTCACCAGACACACACGCCATGCTTACGACACTCTTCAGCAAAGAAAGATGGCGAGGAAAGAAAGACAACAGAGTGAGCTGCATCTACCGTCCTTGGAGATGTTCTCTGCGAGGGGCACAATTCATAACAACGGCAGAGGCCTGGGAGGCAGGCCCCGCGGGCGCGGGAGGGGGAGAGACCCCAGACGGGACTGGCCCAACAGAGACGTCAGAGCCACATTTGGAAATCCAGGGAATATTTGCCATTTTTGCGGCGAACCAGGACACTGGAAGAAGAACTGATCCACATGTCCTTCTGTCAAAACATGACGGAGACAGATGGCAGGACTTGGGTCCTTTCGTGGACAGATGTCAACGGGAAGGAGACTGGCAAACGACTTCCGACCCGAATGTGATGTATTCACTTACCTTGCATGCTTACAAAAAACTTTTTCAGTCTAACTTTCATGCGCAGCGTACAGTGCACTTGGTACCACAACATTCCACACACACTTCACACCATGTGTTTTTGTCGGAGGACGCTCTGACTCAGTATCCAGCCTTACAGGAAGTTCCAGCTTCCCTGTGGGCCACACACAAATATGATGTAGGTTTGATCAAAGGGTGTGACCCAGTGGTCATCACGCCAAAATCTGACTACAGACCATGCAAACGGCAATACCCTTTAAAGAGAGAAGCAATTGAAGGAATAACACCGGTGTTTAACTCTCTTTTGAAAGCAGGAGTCATCGTCCCATGTGACAACTCTCCAGTGAGGACTCCACTCTTCCCAGTTAAGGAAATCAGAGACAAAGGACAGCCAACAGAATGGAGGTTTGTCCAGGATCTGCAAGCAGTAAATGCGGCGGTCCAACCACGCGCGCCTACGGTACCGAACCCCTACACCATTCTTTCTCAGGTTCCGCCCAAGGCTAAATTTTTTTCAGTAATTGATTTGGCTAATGCTTTTTTCAGCGTGCCCATTCACAAAGACAGTCAATTCTGGTTTGCTTTTGAATTTAACGGAAAGTCATATACCTTTACCAGACTATGCCAGGGGTATTCAGAAAGCCCTACAATCTACAATATGGCACTGAAAGACAGCCTGGATGATCTTGTCTTGTCCCCAGGCACCGCCCTGCTGCAGTACGTTGACGACTTGATGATCTGCAGTGAGGATCAGGAAACTTGCACAGCAGACACGATCAAGCTGCTGAAACACCTGCATGCTGCTGGACACAGAGCAAGTCTGTCTAAATTACAGTTTGTTCAGACTGAAGTTACCTTCCTAGGTCACATCATCACCGCTGAAGGAAAATCCATTTCACCTAAAAGAGCTGAAGCTATTCAGAACCTGCCTAAACCGTGCACATACAAACAGCTTATGTCCTTTTTAGGCATGTGCTCTTATTGCAGGAATTTCATTCCTAACTGCGCCATCTTGGAGGCTCCGCTTAGAGCTCTGATGCAGACATCTTCTGCATCCACCACCCGCCTCACGTGGACGTCTGAGGCTGAACAGGCGTTCACCGACCTCAAACTTGCTCTTCAGTCGGCTCCTACTTTGGGTCTGCCTGACCCTACGCGACCTTTCACCCAAACAGTGGATGAGAAATCAGGTTGTATGACCTCTGTCCTTTTACAGGATCACGGAGGGCGTCCGCGCCCTGTAGCCTATTTCTCTGCTAAGCTTGACCCAGTCGCTGCGGGGCTCCCACGATGCCTCCGAGCAGTGGCTGCGGCAGAGAAAGCCGTGCTGGCATCACGTGAAATTGTTGGCTATTCTGATGTCACCCTGCTGGTTCCTCATGCCGTGTCTTTGATCCTTTTGGAACAAAAAACATCACATCTTTCTACAGCCCGATGGCTTAGATACAACACCATCTTACTGGAAATGCCAAACATTACTGTCAAAAGGTGCAATGTGCTTAACCCAGCCACTTTGTTTCCAGGCCCTGACGATGGCGAGCCTCACAACTGTGTTTCGGTCTTGAACCAGGTCTGCACTCCGCGCCCAGATCTGTCGGAGGTGCCAATTCCTAACTGTGACCTTGTTCTCTTTGTTGATGGCTCCGCCTCTAGAGACCCTGCTTCGGGCCGCTGTCAGGTTGGATATGCAGTCTGCACCTCTCATACTGTTTTACAGTCTGGCGCTTTGCCAGGACATTACTCTGCTCAGGCTGCGGAGTTGATCGCACTGACCGAAGCCTGTAAATTGGCTGAAGGGAAGTCTGTTACTATCTACACAGACTCCAGATATGCTTTTGGCGTCACACATGACTTTGGTGCTCTGTGGAAACACAGAAAGTTTTTGAAATCTGATGGCAAACCTATCTTGCATCATGATAAGGTTGCTGATCTGCTTGATGCAATTCTGTTACCAGCTGTATTTGCTGTATGTAAGTGCCGCGCACACACTGGGGGCACTGATCCCATCTCTGCTGGAAATGCACGCGCTGATGCTGCTGCGAGGGCAGCTGCTCGCCTTCCCCTTCCCTTTGTTCCCTGCCTCTTATCCTCCACCTCTACCCAACCTCCCTCTCCTCCCTATGCTCTCCCTGATCATCAGACATTCTCTACCCCACAGGAACGCAAGCTCTGGCTGACGAATGGCGCCACCAGTAGCCATGGCGTTTGGTATGGGCCCGATGGCAAACCTTGCCTACCTTAACACTTTTTCCCTCATTTCGCGAAGTTGACACATGGATTAGACCATGTATCAAAAGGGGGGATGTTAGATGCTCTTACAAAACATTGGTACACTAAGGGATTTTCAATCTATGCGCAAAAATACTGTGAAGCATGTATGACATGCGCCCAACACATCCCAGGTAAGACGACTGCCAAACCACTGGCAGCTCACCCACCACTGGAACAGGCGTTTGACCATTTAATGCTGGACTTCATCGAACTAACGCCGGCAGAAGGTAAAAAGTATTGTTTAGTGATTGTTGATATGTGGTCAAAATGGGTGGAGGCCTTCCCAGCTAAACATGCTAACAGCCATGCAGTTACCAAAGTCTTGCTGACAGAAATAATTCCCAGATGGGGGATTCCATCTAAAATCAGCAGTGACAACGGCTCACACTTTGCAAACCAAGCCCTAGAGGAAGTGGGAAAGTTTCTGAACATCGACATCAGAAAGCACTGCTCTTACCACCCTCAAAGCGGAGGGGTGGTAGAGAGAGAGAATGGCACTTTGAAAAACAAACTGGCCAAATGCTGCTCAGAGACTGGTCTCAAGTGGACTCAGGCTCTTCCCATTGTGCTCTCATACATGAGAATGAGGAGAAGGAAAAGAACAAACCTCAGCCCGTATGAGATCCTATTTGGTAGACCTCCTATGATGGGACTCCACCCTGAGACCGAGACTAGGATTTTACCACCTACTGAAATGTGCGAAGACGCAATGCTACAGTACTGTAAGAACTTATCCTCTGTTCTGTCCCAAATCTCCAAACAGGTGAAAGCGGCTCTGCCCAAACAGGCGACAGAACCACTGCACATCATTCAACCAGGAGACTGGGTGATCATTAAGGAGCTTCGCAGGAAGCACTGGAACTCAAAGCGGTGGCAAGGTCCCTTCCAGGTCCTTCTGACGACCAACACGGCTGTGAAGATCGCAGAAAGAGCGACTTGGATCCACTCCAGCCACTGCAGGAAGGTCCCGGATCCGACAGACGACCCTCCATCTACATCTACACCACACGAGAAAACCACCACTGACGAAAAGAACTGAGAAGGACGACCCTCGCTGTGCTCACACACGCACTGAGGCGAGGCTGCGTTGACCGTTCAGCTAAAGGTGTGAGCCAAGCGCCGCCTGAAGCTGCGCCGGTGAATCAAACTATCAGACCATACATCTACACACACGTTCCTGAGAAAACACACACACGAGCAGCCTTGAGTTGCCAACGCTGGACGACGTGTAGACTCTTCACATCACGGGGAGTGACAGTGACTCAGACGACATTGGGAGGAAACCTGGCGGTGATAATGAACCCCAAGTGTCTCTGTGATCAGCTGATCACAACCTGAAGAACCCCAACGAACTGTCAAGGTGTCAACACACAGGTTGGAAACAATCTAACACCACTGTTCAACAGGAAGAAGAAGACATTGATTGTGATCCTGTTGTTTTAATCTTCAATGTATATTACTTTAATATTCGCTCTAAATTGTGTGGTTGATTTACATGTATGCCTCTCTGTGATTTTATCCACTAATTTTGAACAAAACATTTTACGTTTCCACTTGATTCACACTTTCACACAAATTTTTATCTTCCACTGACGCAAAATGACATCTACCAGACAAAGCAAGATAAAAATGATTGTCATATCAACCATTACGGTGACATGTGTGAGCCTCCTGTATTTCTGGAGGACTCACACATTTGTTCATTATAGATCCAAGCGCGATATTAAGGACCCTAAAGCCTGGCAGCTTGCCCAAAACTATGTAAATCAGAACCCCACAGGAAACTTATGGTTAGCGTACCTCAAGTACACATCTAAAACCCTCACAAACAATTCATGCGTAGCATGTGCTGTAGCCAGACCCGATCTCATGGCTGTGCCCACTCCCTTTAACAGCAGTGAGTGTTACACCGAGCGACAACTGCAAAATAAAGATGCAATAAAAAATAAAGGTGTAGATACACTGCGGACCCCAGCGCTCCGAGATGTGATCCGGCTTGCAAAATGCGCTCCTTGCACAATCTGGGCAAGAGTATGGAGATGTACAGTCCTGTCACACATAAGAAAGTCGAGGTGGCCGACATCAAGATAATGGAAAAGGAGCCTGCGGCTCCCTTGTATTACACGGTGTGTACCACGTGTCAGTTTGAATGTTTCACCTCCAGCCTCGACAGAGGAGTGGATGTAGGCCACTTTCCCAATTGCCACCTGACATGGGACGTCTCCAACGCGCACGGACTTAACCCTGAAAACCAAGTGATCCGGTTTGCAGTTCCGACAAACGCGGATGCCGTCCCTTCGCCCTCATATACATATAGGATTAATAATGTCTCACACGTTGCCCTATCCTCCACTGACTTAGTCCAGCAAAGGAAGCCCTTGTCTGACATGTGGTGGCTCTGTGGGGATCACCCCAGGGCCACCTTACCAACCAATTGGACCGGCACCTGTACTCAGGTAATGTTCCTCACAGGGGGAATACATCTTCTACCCTCAGCTCCACAGAAACACTCACGCACCAGGCGCGGGGCTCCAGGCGGTTCCTTGGATCCCGACCTCTACATAGATGCAATAAGCGTACCACGAGGAGTGCCGGAAGAGTTTAAGGCTCGCAACGAGCATGCGGCGGGGTGGACGAGTGCTATTCCCTTTATGGGCCCCATAATAGAGGTTAACAAGAATTCGGCCTGGATCAACTATCTTTATTACAATCAACAGCGTTTCATCAATAAAACTGCGGGCGGTATGAGAGGCATGTCTGGGCAGCTGGCTCCTACGTCTCAGATGACTTGGCAGAATAGAATGGCAGTGGACATGCTGCTGGCGGAGAAAGGAGGTGTCTGCGTTATGTTTGGAGAAGCGTGCTGTACTTTTATCCCTAACAACACTGATTCTAATGGCACTGTGACAAAGGCTATTGAGGGCCTTGAGAGTCTTAGAGACGAATGGGCTAGAAACTCCGGCGTTGATCCGTCCCCTTGGGGCTGGCTAGACCAAACTTTTGGAAAATGGAAATCAATTTTTATGTCGGCAATAGTCTCGCTTATCATCTTCATGGCTGTGATCCTGTTGCTTGGTTGTTGTGTTATTCCTCTGATTAGGGGTCTCATCATGCGTGCGACATCAGCGGCGCTTTCGTACCAAATGACACAATGCACTACATTCAGGAATCCGGACACCGACTCACTCATTGATTCTGATGCTGACTCTGTAGAGGATGATGTTGACGTTGATAACGAGGACCACAAAGATAACTCCACAATAGTTTGAATTACCATATAATCTTCTGCCCATTTTTTGCTTAACTGAACATGAACTGATTGAAATCGCTTATAGGCTTATTTCCCTTTCTTTCCAGAAGCTCATACACAAGGGTTATTCTAGTATAACTACCCGTAAAAACAGCTCACGATCTTTTATCCCTACGCCATTTACATTTGTATAAGCAATACGATTAACGAATCAAATGTTTGACAATTTTTCTTCTTAGTGTTTGATTAATGTGTAATCAAAAGGGGGGAGTGTCATGGGAAAAATTGTGTCTTCCTTATTTCTATGCAGTTATTATACGATTTATGATTTATGTTTTGCATGTAATATTTTATGTCTTGTCTTACTGTATGCATTTGGCATTTCACCTGTTTTGTTCAATGATTGTCTCTGCCTGATAGACTCTCGTCTCAAGCCTCCAGAACCCAAGGCCGGGGTGTTGTGTCTCCCTGTATGTTGAGACTTGGTGCTCCTTTCTCACAGATGCAGGTGTGAGAAAATAAAAATATTCACACACTGCGTCTGGGAGGAGATGGTGCATGTAATTTGATTGGGCTAGACAGACATTCCACCCTAGTCGGACAGAGAAGCTAAAAGGCAGAAACAGCTTGAGGATTGTGTGAACTTTGCATTATACCTCCGTGGTGTATGTTCTGATCTCCCCAGCTGGCTTTTTGATTGCTTTCCCCATTATTTTTATTTTCTTTATTAATTCAATAAATCGCACAAAAGGACAACTTTCTCATCTGCCTTTATTCCAAAAATTCCACCACACAGACACTGGTTGAAACAACAGGAGAGACTTCAGACGTGATCTGCCCAAAAGAGCTGCATCTGAGGATCCAGGAAAGGTCTGACATCGAGAAACAACTGTCCCATCGAAAGGCTTCACCCACTGGCGCTCACATCAGACTGATGGTTGGGGAAGGAGGAAGGTGACGGTTCCTTCTCACGTGACGTAGAAGACGGTACCGCAAACACACACACACACATTCATACACGCAATGAAGAAACACGCTTACAGCTGATACACGCTCAAATTCATGTTCATGCTTATTTGCTCGCAATGAAGAATCGCTTTTTGCTCAAAAAAATCCCCCAGAGTGATTTTAAAATGATGACAAACAGCTAAATGACAACTGCTGCATGACTTTGCAGTCTGATGGGTTTAAACAATTTCAATTTGCAACAAATTCAGTAATAAAATCCTCCATGTTTCTAAAAAGATTTGTGCACACTATAGGTTTGTCTGGCCAGACTGTAGGAAAACAAAATAGACTTTAGAAAAAAAAAAACAGACTATATGAAGGCTGAAACCGACTGAAACAGACTATTAATGACTATTAAAGGGAAGACGACTATTAGAGAGAAGTAATAATAATTACTGTACGTACCAGACTATTAAAGAAAAACTTATTCTTTCACTGTCTTGTGCAACATCTGACAGCAAGACACCTTGAGATTTATTGTTGCTTTCAAACTTGTGCCCAGTTAAATTTTTAGGAAGAGATCTCACGCGTAGTTTACTGTAGGTATTTGATTGATTTCCACTCCAGACGGAGTGCAGGTTACGTCTACAGACATTCTAAATAATCCCTCTTTTGTTGGTGTCAACTTCAGCTCAGCTGTTCTCTTATCATTGGCTGCTGAGGGGGGGCTGTAACTGAGGCCCTCACACAGGCTGCATCACAGCTTGTTTCCCATGTGATACAACCTCCAGAGACGCATCTGACCTGTCCTGTACAGCACATGTGTCTTCTGGTCCTGATGAGAGGTTTGAAGAGTTATGATTTCACACACACACACTCAAACTGACCTCAACTTCCCTCTTTTGGGGTGAACACAGGTCTGCGCTTGCGATTTCTTTTACTAACGAACAAAAAAAAAAAGATTTTTGATGTTTATTCTACAGTTCCACACGTCCCTCTGTGAAAACATGATGGAGACAGATGATAGGACGTGGGTCCTTTCGTGAACAGATGTCAACGGGGTGGAGACTGGTGAACGACTTCTGACCCCATGTGACGTATTTACCCACACTACATGTTTTTTATTTTTATTTTTCAGAGGACGCTCTGACCCAACACTCAGCCTTACAGGAAGCCCCTGCTTCCCTGTGGCTCACACACAGACATGATGTAGGTTCGATCAGAGGATGTGAACCAGTGGTCATCACACCTAAATCTGACCACAGACCATGTAAACAACAACACCCTCTGAAAGGAAGCCATAGATGGCGTTACTGCATACACCACTAAGCTACTGAATCATTGGACGCTACAGGCCACAAAGAGAGCCTGTCTAAATTAGTTAGTTCAGACTAAGGTTATTTTCTGGGTCATTGTAATTACAGCTGATGGCAAATCCATCTCACCCAACAGAGTTAAAGCAATTTGAAACCTGTCTAAACCGTGCACGTATAAACAGCTTATCTTTTCTAGGTCTTACTGTCTTTGAGGCCCCACTCAGGGTTCTGATGCAGACGTCTTTATCGTCCACTTCTTGTCTCACGTGGACGTCTGAGGCTGAACAACGTTCACTGACCTCAAGCTTGCTCTTCAGTCGACTCCTACTTTGGGTCTTCCTGATCTGACCCTATACGACCTTTCACTCAAACAGTGGATGAGAAATCAGGTTGTACGACTTCTGTTCTTTTGTCCTCATACTGTGACTTTGATTCTTTTGGAATAGAAAACATCACATCTTTCTACAGCCTGATGGCTTAGATACAACAATACCTTGCTCAGCATGCTGAACATTAGTATCAAGATGCCGTCTTGAAGTCTGGCCTTTGCTAAGACACTACTCTGCTCAGGCTGCAGAGTTGATCGCATTGACTGAAGCTGGTTAACTAAAAGTCTGTTACCATCTACACAGACTCCACAGACGCTCTGTGGAAGCATAGGAACTTTTGAAGTCTGATTGCAAACCTATCTCACATCATGATTAGGTTCTGCTTTGCTGGACGCTGTTCTGCCACCTACAGCTAATGCTGTTTGTAACTGTCCGACTCACAACATCATTGACAACTTTGTTTCTGCCGACATGCAGCTGCAGACGCTGCTGCGAAGGTCGCTGCCCAACGACCCCTCCCTCTCCTCATCCTCGTTCCCTCTCCTCGTTTCCTCTCTACCTTTCCTTCCTCATCTCCCTGTGCTTTAAACATTTTCTACCTCACAGGAACGCAGACCTGTAGCCATGGAGTCTGGTTTGGGCCTGATGGCAGCCGTGCCGCCCAAACACCTTTTCCCCACAATTCAGATTTCCCAACAGGTGAAAACAGGCGACAGGACCACTGCACACCATCCAACCAGAGGACTGGGCGATCGTTAAGGAGTTCAGGAGGAAGCATTGGGACTCCAAACAGTGGCGAGGCCCCTTCCAGGTCCTTCTGACGACCAACACGGCTGTAAAGATCGCAGAGAGAGCAACTTGGATCCACTCCATCCAGGAAGGTCCCGGATCCAACAGACGACCCTCCATCTACATCTCACGGAGAAAACCACCACTAACGAAAAGAACTAAGAAGGACGACCCTCGCTGTGCTCACACACGCACTGAGGCGAGGCTGCGTTGACCGTTCAGCTAAAGGTGTGAGCCAAGCGCCGCCTGAAGCTGCACCGGTGAATCACACTATCAGACCATACATCTACACACACGCTCCTGAGAAAACACACACACGAGCAGCCTTGAGTTGCCGTCGCTGGACGACGTGTAGACTCTTCACATGAGTATCCCTGCCTGTCACGCGGGAGACCGGGGTTCGATTCCCCGATGGGGAGCCAATTGATGTCTCGTAACAATCTGCTTTGTCCTGTTGAACAGTAGCGTTAGATTGTTTCCAACCTGTGTGTTGATGTAACCATGCTTTGTTAGACGTCATTTTATGTTACTTGGATTATTGCCTTTATCATATGATGTTTCTATGTAACTTTACTCACTACTTTTGAATGAGAAAATTTCACATAATTCACAACACTGAGTTTAAATATCCTAAAGTTGATTTGGTGTTTAATTTGCTCACAATCACTTTATTCACTGCTACAATTAGTTTTATCCTTCATCTACAGATGAAAGACAACACAAGCAACAATATGCATCATCATTCTGGTTAAATCCCTGAATCTCCTAATCGCTCTAGACGCAAATGTACAATTAAAGATCCGAAAGTATGAAATCTATCTTAAGATTATATGAAACAGAACCCCATCGGAAACCTATGGCTATGATACATTAATTGTCTTTATTACATTACAATTGAATAGCCATAGACACGTTGTTAGCAGAGAAAAGAGACGTTTGTGTTATGTTTGGAGACGCATGTTGTACTTGCATCCTGAATAACACTGATTCTAATGGTATTGTGGCGAAGGCGCTCCACGGCCTTCAGAATCTCAGCTAACTCTGGTATAGATTCCTTCTCTTGGAATTGGCTAGACAAAATGTCTGGAAAATGGAAATCTGTTCTCATGTCTGCAGCTGTTTCCTTTATCATTGAGATGGCTGTGATTTTCTTGTTTGGTTTTTGCGTCATCCCACTGGTTAGAGGTCTCATTATGCGTGCGACCTCAGAAACACTCTCTTATGAAATGACACAATACACTATGTTCAAAAACCCCAACTCTAATTCACTTAATGACTTTGACGATGGTCTTAGGCTATCTGACCACAAAATATAATATGATACAAATATGACTATTGGCTTATTTTCTTCACATGCTTATACAGAAGTTATTCTTGTATAACTACCCACCAAAACAGCTTCGAACCTTTTATCCCTAAGTTACTTGCATTTTATGTGAAGGTGTATTTTTCATTTTGAATTTTGACTTAATACACTTATTGTTTCATTTGCAAGGGGCTTTTATTATTACAGAATGTAATGGTGACAATTTTTCTTCTTAGTGGTTGATTAATGTGTAATCAAAAGGGGGTAGTGTTATGGGAAAAGTGTTTCTTCCTTAATTCTATGCTGTTATTAAACGATTTATGACTTATGTTCTGCAATTAATATCTTATGTTTTGTCTTACTGTATGCATTTGACATTTCACCTAGATTGTTCAATGGTTGTCTCTGCCTGATAGACTCTCAACTCTAGCTCCCAAACCCAAGGTCGGGGAGTTGTGTCTCTGTCTGTTGAGACTTGGTGCTCCTTTCTCACAGAGAGTTGGTCGTCAGCGATGCAGGTGTGAGAATGTAAATATCTTCACACACACTGCGACAGGGAGGAGATGGTGCATGTAATTTGATTGGTTTAGAAAGACATTCCACCCTAGTCGGACAGAGAAGCTAAAAGGCAGAAGCAACTTGAGGATCGTGGGCTCTTTGCATCACACCTTCGTGGTGTATGCACTGATCTCCCCAGCTGGTTTTTGGTTTGTTGATGTGCACGATCAACATCCATGCTTTTTATTTGCTTTCCCCATTATTTTTATTTTCTTTATTATTTCAATAATAAAACGCACAAAAGGACAACTCTCTCATCTGCTTCTTTATGGAAAATTTCCACCACATGGCCTCTTTGCACAGTCTACACCTTGGGTCTTGTCTGGTGTGGTAGATCTGGGCCTCTATGGCTCTGGTGCTCAGGGCCTTCTGCTGTGCAGCCAGGATGAGTGCCTCTGTGCTGTCCTTCAGCCCGGCCCTTTCAAGCCATTGGTAGGATTTGTTGAGATCAGCCACTTCAGTTATGTTCCGGTGGTACATCCCGTGTAAGGGCTTGTCCTCCCATGATGGTCCCTCTTCCAGCATCTCATCCTCTGTTCTCCACTGCCTGAGACTTTTACTCAGCACGTCATCTGTCGGGGCCTTATCCTTGATGTACTTATGGATCTTGGATGTTTCATCCTGGATAGTGGCTCTCACGCTCACTAGTCCTCGGCCTCCTTCCTTGCGGCTAGCGTACAGTCTCAGGGTGCTGGATTTGGGATGGAACCCTCCATGCATGAGGAGCTTTCGTGTCTTAACATCTATGGTCTGTATCTCTTCCTTTGGCCACCTTATTATTCCCGCAGGGTATCTGATCACTGGCAGGACGTAGCTGTTTATTGCCTGGGATTTGTTCTTGCCATTGAGCTGGCTTCTTAGGACTTGCCTTACTCGTTGGAGGTATTTGGCTGTTGCCGCATTCCTTGTTGCCTGTTCAAGGTTGCCGTTCGCCTGTGGTATTCCAAGGTACTTGTAATTGTCCTCAATGTCTGCCATTGTTCCTTCTGGGAGTGAGACCCCTTCTGTGTGGATTACCTTGCCTCTCTTTGTCACCATCCTCCCACATTTCTCGAGCCCGAATGACATCCCGATGTCTGAGCTGTAGATCCTTGTGGTGTGGATCAGCGAGTCGATGTCTCGCTCATTCTTAGCGTACAGCTTGATGTCATCCATGTAGAGGAGGTGACTTATGGTGGCCCCGTTCCGGAGTCGGTATCCATAGCCAGTGTTGTTTATTATTTGGCTGAGGGGGTTCAGACCTATGCAGAACAGCAGTGGGGACAGTGCATCTCCTTGGTATATGCCACATTTGATGGATACTTGGGCAAGTGGCTTCCCATTGGCTTCAAGGGTGGTTCTCCACAATCTCATCGAGTTTGCAATGAAGACCCTTAGAGTTCTGTTGATGTTGTACAGCTTCAAGCATTCAGTGATCCATGTGTGTGGCACTGAGTCATAGGCTTTCTTGTAGTCGATCCAGGCTGTGCACAGGTTGGTGTGTCGCACCCTGCAGTCTTGGGCGACTGTTCTGTCTACCAGGAGTTGGTGTTTGGCTCCTCTGGTATCCCACCAATGCCCTTCTGTGCTTCGCTCATGTATTGACCCATGCGCCGACTTATCTTAGCTGCGATAATGCCTGACATTAGCTTCCATGTTGTGGAGAGGCAGGTTATTGGCCAGTAGTTTGATGGGACTGTACCCTTTGAGGGATCCTTCATTATCAGGATCGTTCGCCCTTCGGGTAGCCATTCAGGGTGGGTCCAATCCCTTAGCAGGTTCATTTGTGCTGCCAGGCGCTCATGGATTGCAGTGAGCTTCTTTAGCCAGTAGGCATGGGTCATGTCAGGGCCGGGTGCTGTCCAGTTTTTCATACCTGAGACTCTCTGTTGGATGTCTGCCACTGTGATAGTCACTGGATTATGTTCAGGGAGGTTGCTGTGGGTCTTCCCTCAGATCCAACAGCCACTGTGCATCACTGTTGTGTGATACCTCCCTTTCCCATATACCTCTCCAGTATTGTTCAGTTTCCAGCCTTGGTCGGTCTACTCTGCTGTTATTGCCGTGCCATTGAGAGTACACTTTCGCAGGTTGCGTTGCGAACAGCCGGTTTATTTATATATATATATATATATATATATATATATATATATATATATATATATATATATATATATATATATATATATATATATTAGATATATATATATATATATATATATATATATTATATAATATTATATATTGGCAGCATTGTTAGATGTAAAACAGAACATTTCAGAATTCAACCTAAACCTTATTTGTTGAGGTATAACATAATAATACGCATTTAACCTTCTTGACACCTTTATCCCACCAGAGTGAAAATGCTGTAAGAAAATATTCGACACAACAAAAAGTGCTGAGATACCACACAGGGATATGGTCCTCGTCAGTGGCTGTCGGGTAGGCTATCATTTCAGACATCCAGCCTAGAGCAGGGACATGCACAGCACAGAGGAAATCTGTCTCTTGGGCAGAAAGGGGGGGCTTCTTTACAACATTATGTGGTTTGTCCAGGAAGAAAGTGATGGAGACAATTCACCAGAGTTGAGATTTTCACATCAAAGCAAATAGTGCAGACAGAACTAATCAATCACCAGAATGGGCTTCAAGTTGATGAGGTCTAGACATTGTTAGTTCTGCTGTGTGACAGTACTTTCTCGCCCATTTATTTCTTGATTGTTTCATTCATCTTAATTTTATTCCTCGTAAATCAGTACTGAATGATTCAGATAAGATCATACCTGAAAGACTGGAGCACATCTCTGCACATTATATTATATATATGAGAGATTTTCATTATTGCTACTTGCTGTCTAATCTCCAAATTGTCCCGGTGTAGTTGCACCACTCTCATCTGTAATGTGCACATGCTTTGTTTAGCAAGTACACAAAAAGTGCATGGACACAGAAACGACCAAGAGAAAAGCTGCTTCTTATGCGTCTTCACTGTGCCTAATACTTTTAACATTTAGAAAAGAAAGTTGTGCCTAAATAGAAGTACGTAGATGTCACATCCTACTGGCTCTCTTCTTTGTGAGTTTTGTATTCAGTTTGAGTAGTGCATGAAACTGGATAATGTATTTATGTGTTTAGCGGAGAGTTCTTATTGTTGGATTTGTTTAGAGATCAATGTGTCTCAAACAGAGCAAGCTCATTGCATTTGACCTTCCTATGAAATTCACTGTTAAATATGTTTTTCAAACCAATTTTGTAACTGTTTGCAGTTAGAAACCGCAGACGCTTTATTGTGTCCATGTGTAGACCATCTATGGTGTCGGGGGTCATCTTTCTGTTCTCCCTGTAGCAGAGGATTGAAAAGCTCAAAGCTGAAGTGCCTTCTGAGCAGAAAGATCCTCCTGCCTTCCTGCAAATTGCAAACCTGGAACAAGATCAACCAAATAAACTGGCTGAGGGGTATTTAGGGGTAAACAAGTTATAAATATTAAATGATTCTACAACTCTGGGCATACTATTACTGTTGTACTATTGGTAATATTTGATAATGGTTTAGCCATTCCAAATAAAATTTGGAATTGTGATGTGGAAAGCACACTACATACCTATGAGGGTCACTCCAATTATATGTGATGGAAGTATAACCTCATAAGTCACGTTGTCATAACAAGCATGCAAGCAAGCAGCATGAATATAAATCATCTTATGGAAGCGGTACAAGGATAAACCTGACTAAAGTTCACAGTGGATATAGTTATTTTAATGTCAAACTGGCAGAGGAGGATAAAAAAAGAGTACTTTCTTTCACATGACTAAGCATTGTTCATTTGCACCTGAGGTCTAGGGTTTCTGCTTAATAAAACATAGAAATTATGTCTTCTGGTTCTTTCACAGAGCAATTACTTGAGCTTTTCATACAAACTACAGAAAACATATTCGAAAACAAACGAAAAGAAAATTTCACATACTGTATCACAATCACATATTACAACATGTTTGTTTGAAATGATAATGAAAGATTTGTTCATGACTAATACATTATCAAAAAGATGATTACTGTATGTTGTTCAACAGTGTTATACTGTGATGTTTTTTTCAATGTACTGTATGACCAGTGTATTTCAGTTTCCTATTGTCATGTCAGAATATTTTCAGTGTTTTAGCTTCCCTCAAAAAATATTTGTCATTCTTTCTGTTATGTGGCATGTGCTGTATACCAGAACTAACTATCAGACTTGCATTGCTGCAATATCCATTGTCCCTTGCTTTGAGAACTGCAAAAGGTACAACAGGTACAACAATTGTGAGAGTGGGTGTTTGTGGTGTAATGCTTTAATGCATTTTCCGTGGGATGAGTCAGTAGGACATAAAGACCACATCAGCAAAAGCAGAAAAGCTTTCACCTGTAGGCCATGATATGCCTTACGCTTTTGCATCCTTCCCACACAGGGTGAATGTTATGGAGGAGTGTGTTAAGGGTTATGGGGGCAAGCCATATATAGGCAGGTGAAAACAAAGTTTACATGGATCTGTCTTGACCTCTGAAAGACAGTGAAAAGCAAGCAGGACACAGTTTATTAGATTACTACTGATCTCAGCTGATGATCTGTCCTTCCAGGCTCAGAGACACGATGAAGACACAGGCTGATTGGCAGCTTAATGCTGCCATCAAGTGGAAAGAGACATAATAGCATAAACGCTCGTGCCATTGTTTTAACTGGGGTCAACGTCGTTAACATATTGCTAAATATGAAAATACTCATAATATGTTTGATTAATAATAGTATTAAGGCTGTAGGTTTTGTGGCAACTACTGTTAACTGACAGTATCAGAAGTATCAAGAGAAAAGTTAGTCAATGTAAACGTGACAACAACTACTGATTTTATTGTCATGTGGCACAAAATTCACATTTTGTCTCTGTCTTCCACAGGTTAATATATATTATTTACCTATACCCAGTATAAATAAGGGAATTTGCTCAATTACTTATTACAATTATAAGATGGTGTTGTTTCTTATTGTTATTAATATATATTTTTCCTCTAATTGATATATTTCAACCTTCCGTCAAAAGTCCAAAACCTAAAAATATCCTTTCGGAAAAAAAGAGGCCACTATTTTAAATGCACTAGATACCATAACATTATCCATCAACCAACCACCTCCGAACCACTTATCCTCGTAAATTTCGCGTAGCTGCTGCCAATAAATTGTGCATTGACGTGTGCTTGCATCTAGTCCCACCCTCTTGAAAAAGGTGATCGTCAATTGGTTTACAATTTAGTATGACGTGTGTATGACGTATTTTTTTCTAGCCAAAGCCAACCGATCGCGCTTGTTGCCCGGCTAACGACGCGGGAAGTCCCAGAATCTCACAACTCAGCAGCCCCAAGACAACAAGCAGAAGACGACGTATGCCTCGATAAGTGTATGCTGCGGATAACTGCTCTAATTGATTCTTCTATGTGAATTTGTTAGCGCAAGTGCAATGGAATAGTTCGCATGTAGTCGGAGTGCAAGCTTACGCTTGATGTATGCTAATTTTACTAGCTAAAAGGATCAACAGCACCCTGTTAACCCTACTGTTTTTTCAAAAACCACGGGAAAACACCGGAAGATGTGAAGGCAATTTCAAAATAAAAACATGTCCATGCTGTTACGCTTTTGTTTGGACTTTTCAGACTACTAAATGTTTCTCCTTTCATATCGACCACAGTGTGTTGAAAGGTTACTACGAAAGTTATACAAAGCCCTAGTGATAGATTTAGCTTGGTAGTTGGAACCAATATTATTTTTCCGTCTTTAGTTTCATACAGCGCATCGAGATTGTTCTAGTAAGCAGTCTTGCTTCTGAAGACTTTACTTTTTACATCGAAGTTACATCTACCGTGGTTTTACAGTGTACACAAAATCACTCTGACAAGTAAAGTAAGTTTGCTATTGAACTAGCTTAGGCTCTCGAAAATATTTAGTTGTATTCATCAAGATTCCCTTTCAGATTGACATTAAGTTGGATGCAATCAACACGAGATACTTCGCCAGGTAAATATGACTGTATGTTGTCCTACCATCTAAACAGAACAAGTCAGGTAATTATAAGGAGTTTACTTATGTTTGGTGGTTGAGCAGAAACAGGATCAGTTTTATCCAGCAGTAGTCAAAGAGAACAATACTAGCCACAAAGGGAGATGAATTGTTGCATATTCTATACATTAACTGTGTTGTCTTTGTTGTCAACATTGTAGTTGGCCGATGGAGATAAGATGCCACTATGTCTCACAAACTGACCAATGAGGAGCTTGATGAACAGTTTGAGCTGTTCCTAAAGGAGGTAATGTCAATTTACTGGTAGGCTGAGATAGTACTGTTTTACTGTTTGTGTCATCCAGTGTGGTTAGGGGTAGGGTTTGTTACAGATTCTTCTCCTTGACTTGGACACAATTTCCTTTCAGCCTGTTTCAGACGACTCCATAGATTTTGGTGGATCCCTGAAGCAGTCTACTAAAAGCAGTCAAAAATCAGCTCAGAAACCAGCTGTGCCATGGTGGCAAGATGACGAACACGGTGGTGGAGGAAAAAGGACAGGTATTAAGGAGGGGATGCATCACACTGGACACAGTAGCCAGAGTGTGTCACCTTTTAATAAGATGTTACATTTGTAGACATCACATCAGTCTGCAGTGCAAAATCAGTGTTCAGTCAATACATTTCACAGTGAGCTAATGTAGAGAAAACAAAATAATCGTTTATTACTCTTCTTGTGTTTGTCTGCTTAAAATGTCATGCGTTGTTTCTTTTTGTATTTACATTTTCCTTAGGTGAGACAAAAAGCAGATTTGTCAAGGGAAAAAAGTCCCAGCCTGAAAAAGAAGGTGAGAGAATCCTTAAAGCATATAGTTCTTATAAACTATATGAACAACCAACATTCTGGTCACAGTAGTACTTCTAGTGCTAATATGATGATGTACACAGTGTTTCAATTCAGCTAATCTTATGTTTGGTTAATTTACTGTGAAGTCGGCTCAGTAGTATTTCATAATTAAATTCTAGAGACCAGTATGTTCACAGGAGTAATTCTAGTTTATTGAGTATTTTGTACATGGACTCTTTGAGCCACTTCTCTCAGGCAGAAGGTTACGGTCCATTTGGACGAGTAACTCATATCACAAAACCAGTCTGCTGTTGGATTCTTAAATAACAAATAATACTGTCTTGCTGTGCATCACATCCAGCCTTGTACATTCACTGATTCATTTTGCACATATTTATTTTTTTAATCTGCTCCAGCACATACTCCACTGATTTATGTCTTTGTCCTATGCCCTTTTTGTTCTATGTGAGCACCAATCCATCAAAGTAAAATCCAAAATGGTGAAACCTTTAATGTACATCTGGCTTCTGATTCTAATTCTAAACAACCAGATGTTAGAATGTTATTTGCACATTTTATTATTGGTTGTTGAGCAAGGAGCCATAATAATGTTCAAAAGGAAACATACACTATGATGCAAAAAAGAAAGGAAAAAAAACAATGCAAGCACTAACAGGGCATATTCGTTATTGACATACAAGTTAGAAGCACAATGCAAAACACCTGGTCTGACATTACAACATTATTAGCAGGGTAGCATCCAATTCAGGGGGTCAATCCCAGATTAGAGCACACAGTAGAACAAAAACACTATAGAAAAGTCATTAAGCAGGAAGTGATTTTTATTAAATTAAGATTGTAAAACAGGAAATTTACAGGATGATCTAAATTATTTTGACCTGTATTATGTTTTTTCAAAGCTTTAACCTCATACTACTGTACATTAAAACAATCCTGCTGATCACATTTGAACCTCATACTACTGTACATTAAAACAATCCTGCTTTTAACATCAATGCATTTCTGAGAAGAATCTATACCAGCGCTGTCAAACTGAACCTTGTTTTCCAACTCCCTTTCCCTGAGCCTGTTGATTATCTTGATCAGGTGTGTTAAGTCAATCAGCGGCTGGATAACTGGCACACCTGGTTAAGGGAATTTCTTTCTTTGTACGCACCCACCAGTGCATCATCATCCTGAGGTATCTGGCCGCCTAGGCGCCACTTACGAGGGCCTTTTCTTTTTTAATGATCCAGGACCGCAGTTTGACACCCCTGATCTACACTGTCTAGCATTGTACCTTAATCTGTGAGCTACATGTAGGAAGCATTTATGAAACGTGGTGACTCTGGTGACCTATCAATTAAAATTGTCCAGTCGATGTAGAATCCTAAAATTACTTGTTAATTCAAAATTACATATCTAAGTGTGCACTTCTGCAGTGAGGCTTTAGACCTGCTTATACATAGTAGACTAATCATTACAGCGATGACATAGGTAGATGACATGTGCTTCATACAAACCAACACTGTGCTGTACTTTTCATAAATTTGTCAGGACTGAACAATCATCTTTGGATAAGATGTTATTTATATTTATTCTTTACAGCAGTGTTTTATTGCATTCCATCTTTTTCTATTCCTACTTCTTTATCACCTCAGTTTACTAATGCTCTTCTTTAATTAGACTGTTCCATATTACTTCTTTTTTTCCATCCTGTCTGAAGTTGTCAGTGTGGAGCCCTTTTATAAACCGGTTCCCAAACCTCGCACCAAAGCTGTGAATAAATCGGTTCAGATGGCAAAGAATCAAAGACACACAGTTTTGGAAGCTTCTAAAACTGTGGCTAAAATAAGGACACCATCTGAGGACTTGAGCTTTGATGGCACATCCAGTCATGAAAACAGAAAGCAGCCACTATGAGACACATCCCAGTGATTGCAGTGGGCCCTTCAATGGGGACTTTGGAGATGGTAACTTTAACTCAGATGCCCTATTTCGTAGTGCTGCATTAGCTCCTCACTAATATGTCGATAACCATCATCAGCACCACTAGGTCCCTTGTTTGTAGCCACCTTTTACTAAAGGCTTTTTGTTTCCTTTCTGTCACAGAGCCATGAGGGCTGACTGGCTTTTGTGTTTGCTGGTTATATACTTTTTAAACCATAATTTTTCTTTTATTGCATATGGAGTAGAGCTGTTACTTAGATATGTTTTAATTACCATGCATTATTATTATTATTGTGACAGTCTGGAAAACAGAAATGGAAATGACGTTGGAAACACAGTGAATGGATAAATTGTGCCGGCCACTAGGTGGCACTGGTAAATCACGAGTGTTAAAAGCCCACTTCATTTTAACATTTAGTGTTTTTTGTTTGTTTATACTGTACACTTCATTTTTAGGTTTGCCAGAACTTCAAGGGTCTTTTATAAATTCTTTGAAGAAACATCAGCCTGTTGAAAAGAAGGAAGAGGATTCACAAAACACGTATTTCAAGAAAAAAGAGCTGAATGCAGTTGTTTTCAACAGAGATACTCCAAAGGCAGCTGGTGAGTCACCTTCAGTTTTATTATGATTTCTGCGCAAAATGTAGTAATCATTGTACCTCAGAGTTAAGATGTAAGATGGAGCAAGAATGTCTTTGTGGGTGTTTAAAACATCTGAATTAACATGAATGTTGAATAACTAGCCATGATAAATCAATCAAGACTAACAGTCAAGTAAGAGGCCATTCAAGGTATGTATAAGTTGGAACAACCAGGTGACAAATCTCAGTCAAACTACTGTATTTCATGTGGAATATTTAGTCAAGGTGAAGTGTAGTTGTGAGGAGACTAACACTGAGCCTGTCATACCAATACCACTTGTATTGATATGACAGGCTCAGTGTTAGTGTATTGGTATTAACTAATGTTGCTTCACTGCTCTCTCAGTACTTCATAGTCTCTATAGTGATAAAATGTACTTCAGGATGTCATCAGGTACAAGTCAATAAAGTGATTCCTGATTTCCTCTAAGAGCTATTTCACACCTTGAATTTGGGGCGCTGAAACATACAGTTTTCCTTTTAGCATTTCATTACAGATGCATTGCAGTTGTGCATTCAGTGTGTGCTGTCTTGACGTGTGTGCAGACTCCATGATGGTGACAGGTATGAATATGACTATGGGCTTGGACACTTTAGAGGAAGAAAAAGAAAAAGCCAAGTTCTTTGCACAACTTGAAGCTGGCATTTCATCAGCTATAGATTATTCCAAGCTCAACAAAGAGCTGGACACCACTGCTTCTACTATCGACAATAAACTCAGGTACAGATGTTCAAATGGTCTTGGTGTAATATTACACTGTACCTACTAGAAGATTAAAACCTAAAAAAAATAGTGTGAACATATTCCTTTCAGGACAGGTGACAAATCAGTGGAGCAAATTGATGAGGATCAAAGCAACATCAGAGATACTGAGCGCATCACCTTCCCAGGTAAGACTGATGAACACTAAAACCTTTTATGCATATCAGTGTGGCTTTTTATCAGTTCTTATATTTCTCTTCTTTTACAGGCTCGCCACATTATGGCGAGGATTTTGAGAAAGAGGAGGACAAGAAAAAGCCACAAGAGAAGGTTAGTAGTGAACCACGTGTGTGTGTGTGTGTGTGTGTGTGTGTGTGTGTGTGTGTGTGTGTGTGTGTGTGTGTGTGTGTGTGTGTGTGTGTGTGTGTGTGTGTGTGTGTGTGTGTGTGTGTGTGTGTGTGTGTGTGTGTGTGTGTGTGTGTGTGTGTATTAATAAATGGTTCTGGAATTTACGTTGTAACCTTTTTTTCCAGAGGTCTAAGCTGTCTCCAATTCTTGCCAAAGGTAAGAAAATGGGTGGGATGGAATTAAACTTTTCAGTCATTCTAAGACCATGATGACAGCTAGATTGTCTTAATCTCACTATTGACAGTATTTAAGAGTATAATAGTGAGACTAAGTAAAGTACTCAAATTACTTATGTAACCCTTACGTAAAAGAAGCAAGGTCAAAAGGAAGAAATACATCTAAAATCACAGTTTCAGTAAGTTTACATAAGTACATAAAAGTTAAGAACTTGTTCATCTTAAAAATGGTCACTTACTTATTTCTTGTCTCAGTTTCTCTGTATGACTCTTTGGATGACTGCTTAAAGAAGAACACAGTAGAATCATTGGACAGAGGTACTGTAACAAGAGCACATATGGTTAAGTAAGAGAAACATGTACAGAGATTCCATACAGTAAATACAGATGTGCAGTATGAAGATGCACACTAAATATTGCTCAATACATTTTTAAGCAACTCTACATGTATTCATGCTCTAAGTAAATTAAGGACTGTACTTGCCCATGCCACTAAGTGAAGGTCAAGAGTGTCCTGAAGAAAAGCCCCTGCGATAAACAAACAATCTTCTGTTTTACAGAATTTGTAAATGGATACATAATTAGTTAGGTTATATGGTATGATATAATTATCTGCTCACTGTAAGTGTAGCATATTGCCATTCTAATTAGTGATTGTCTTTAACTGAATGTGCTACATTTGATTCCCACACAGTGCTGACAAATATGCAGAGTGGAGACACAGAGATGGAGGCTCTTCATGAGGCATACAGACAGATCCATGTAGTGGAGAACTCAGATGACCAGAACTTCCATTACAGACCTATTTCTCCCTCTTCCCCTTCTCCTCAGACCAGACCATCTTTGCAACGTAGATCTACCAATGAGTCAGGTCAGAAAGTGCACTAGTGAGATATATATATATATATATATATATTATATTATATATATATCTATATAATAATATATATATATATATATATCTAATATATAATTTATATCTTATATTATATATAATAATCTATCTATATATATTCTATCCTATATATCTATATATATATATATCTATATATATCTATATATAATATCTCATATCTCTCTCTCTCTCTCTCTCTCGCTCTC